>NC_051158.1:173763951-173819674 GCF_013339745.2 Dermacentor silvarum
TTAAAACTGTTCCCATCTTTCACTTCCAATTGGAGTACATAGGTGCCTCATTGGAGGTTCTTATGCAGTGGTTGTCACAGCTGGATTGATGTGGTGTGGCAGAGCTCATTGCAGGGTTTTATAATCGGACAAGGGCAACAACAAGGAAGATGTGCAGTTTATTAAAAATGCAATGATGAGATGACGATAGGCATTAATGATTCGGTGTTTATGAAACTAGGAAGCCTAATTCAGGAACCTTGAATATTGTGTAACTTCACTCAGGCACCTGAAATAGCTGAGTCTTTTTATGTAATATGCAACAAGCTGAGATTATATGCAGGAAATGAATGGAATATATCGAAATCCGGGAAACTCATGTTACAAAGTTCAAATCTCTGGTGGTGTTCTGATACCATACAGCAGTAAAAGCTTCATGGAGTTCGCAGTGTTATGTATCCTGTGTGCACTTACACAAGTAAGAGAAGGAAGATCCAACCGATTGAAATGGTAGAAACATAACTAGTACTTAAAATTTTTTGATGCACAGTAACATTATTAATATTTGTTTTGAAAACATACCGGGTGTTTCAGTGAACACTTTCAAAAAATTTTAAAGGTTGCCTGTGGCATATAGTACAATTCTAGTTCATGAGCTGGTCTATTTAAAGATGCGGATATTACTTGCACAAAAAATTGAAATGCTTAAAGGACTAATTAAAAAATTAACTAAATAAGTTTTCAACTAATTACCTAATGGCCCATATCGCAGTTTACAAACTCTAGCCGTGGAGTTTGCAAGGTGAATTCACTTACAACGAATTCTCTGGATGACACCCCTTTCACGATGCTAATTCTCGAACTTTGCAGAGAAATGCATTGGCAATCGAGTTACTTTCATGCTATAATGCATACTACGACGTTCTGCGAGAAGAGTAATTGGAACGCCAATACATTTCTCCTCAACGTTCAGGAAATAATACCTGGAAACTGGTGTCATCCTGAAAATTCGTTCCAAGTGGACCCACCCGCCTTACGAACTGCGGCTAAATTTGTTAATGGCAATACTAAGGTAATTAATTCAAAAACGTAATTCGTTAATTTACGTTAATTAGTCGATTATGCATTTCAGTTTTTTGGGCAAGTAATGTATGCCTCTTTGAATAGACCAGCTCATGATCTAGAATTGTGCTATCATGATCTAGAATTGTACTAACCAGGCAACCTTTAAAAAATTTTGAAAGTGTTTGCAGAAACACCCTGTATATACACTAGACAGGAAAGGGATGCGAAAATCAGCCTGGCAACTGTAACCGGAAGGGGCACAACACCTGCCTACTCTTCGGAAAGCAGGACACAGCAACATATAATTGGAAGATATGAAGAAGGGGATGGACGAGAAAAGAAAGAGAAAGATGACATATCTCAAAGAATTAGGTAGAACACAAAATACAGGTCACACGTAGTAGGGCCGGTCATTGCAGGTCACGCCACTAAATAATATCGAAATAGAAAAATACAAAATGTTAGTGTTTGTTTATTCTTTTTGTTTTGTTATGCATGCAACTCTGAAAAATGCCGGTAAAGTGTTGTCAGTGGTGAACATGTTCTGGCGGTTTTTTTTTTTTTGTTGTTTCACTGATATTTTTCTTTTAAGTATCAATGTTTCGTCACTGAGGTGCTGGTTTTACATATTGCAGGACAACAGTAACCTCATTGTTTATGGGGAGACCCTAGAGTCACGGCAGAAACATATTGAGTGGTTGCAGGACAATTTTTTAATAGCTGACGCAGAAGATTTGCGGCCACGTCTGCTCGCGACAGCCAAGGAACCACACGAGTGTCTTCGGCAAATCACGTTGTCGGAGGCACTTCTGCAGTATCCCTTCCTCGCAACAGAACACTCGGTATGCTTATATTCAACATTTTCATGACATTCATGAAAATGAATGGAGTTCAATATATTGTTCAAACAAACAATAGTGGGCAAAATTGAGCACGGCTGCAGCCGTCTATGCAGCATCATTCTGGACCACGGGGAGCAGGACGAGGTTGTAAGATTCTCTGCCATGGCTTCTGGTAATTTTATGTGTTGCTATTTTTTACAGATTTTCAGTGTTGACAAAACTACTGCTACTCCTTTCAGGGATCAAACATATTTCTATATACATGAGTTACAATATACTAAATCTTTTGCATAATTATATTTATTAACTTAAGCTAAAAATACCCAGAGCAAGTAACTTCTTTACTATATTTCACATGCAGGCTGCAACGGGTTTTTTTCAAGCTGTACAGGATTAACCACTATGAGAGAGCATGCCGAGTTTGTAGGAGCCTGCTTAATGCGATTTCATGTGATGATTCTGATTGGTAACTGTCTTCTAAAGATGTAGTTCTGGCACCACGCTGCATTTTTTAATTCAAAATTAGAAATCTGCACAAGGTTACTAATATCCGGATTGGTTTACTGAACACTAAGAATGAGTTGTTTTCTTTGTACTGTGCTGTCTAAAGTGTACTTGAGATGGCCAGGAATGTTAACTACAGAATGAATATGAAACAGCTTTGCAATAATGTAACAGCATTGCAAACAACTGTTACGTTAATAGTTTATTACACAAACTACAACATGGATAACATTCTGGCGTAAGCAGACCGAGATAAAATAGAGACGTAGACGTGGTGCTCGCATCTACATTTTGTGCCTGTGTGCTTGCGCAAAAATATTATTGAAGTTTGCATACCAACACGCCCAGCACACAGCAGCGCTACAGAAACGGCAAGATGTATGCCCTGTCCTTTTATAGCCCTATGCATGAATTAACATGACCTCGATCCATGCATAGCTCTAATTTCTTTCTTTACATAAAATTTATGTATAGTTCATAAGTCAGTCTTAGTAGTAAAATAATACTGAAGTGCATTCCCTCACTGTTTGCAGAGGATGGTGTGCTTGGCGTCCTCAACTTCATTGCAGGCAACTGCAATGAATCACTTGATGCTATCTTGACAGAGGTAAGTGCTTCAAGACAGGAGATATTAACATATACAATAGCTGGACTGAAGCACAGTTGTGCTAATCTCTTTTTGGACTGCATGTGGGGCCTGTTTCTGCCTATCACAACTTTCTGGGGGCATTGCGGGTCTGCTCTTCCCTCACTAGATGGGAGCTGCTGACCCTTTTGCTCAAGAGAACCTAAATGCACGGATTTCATCTGACATCTGTTGCTTAAAACTACTTCTAATGCTTAGCGAAAATTTAATGAACATGTTTTGTGCAGTTCCAGTGTAATAATTAGCTTTTATTTAGGTCTTGATTATTGCGTTTCTGAAAAGTGTGCTTTGCGCACATAGGCTGTGACTTCCATTAAGATAAAGCTATTTCCATATATTAATATACCCCCTTTTAGGAAAGTCTAAATATAACACACACTGTATGAATGAATAGAAAACCAAGGCATTTGCTTTTTTGTGACCATAAAAATTAGGGGCTTGTTGTGGAGTCACCTTAGGTTCTTGTAATACATTTTGTTTTTATTTCTGTTGTTTTGTTCCACAGACAGCTGCGGTCCCACTAACTCTATGCCTCCAGAGGGCATCTGATGGCTCCCTCGCGCTACACATCGATGCGCAGCGATTGTTTGTGACATCGTCAGTGCTGGCACGCCTGGCCTGCCTTTTCGCTTCGTTCTGGGTCTTCCATGTTGTCTACCCAAAAAAGGCCCACAGGATTTTGACATTTATTGAGCACTGCTTTCTGGATTTGAGCTACACAAAGCCACGGGTGAAAGCATTGGAGTTAGTCAATTTTTACAAGAACTTTTGCTGGCAAAAAAATTTTCAGATACATTGCCTCGGAAAAGTTTCTGTAAAAATTATTTTGCCTAACAAAAGCAGCCGTGGCTTCTGTGGCCGGCAGGTTGCCCAAGTCATGGTAGCACAGTGCTTGCTTTAGAGGGACACAAAAGAGAAAATTTATTCGAGCTTTATTAAATAATTCTTCCAAACATCGAAAAAACAACTTACTGTGAGAATCGGCTTGATAAGCCAGACAACGTGCAAAAACGAAAACTGGTGTAGCCACCACCACCTTATAATTCCTACCAGCTCACTGTGATATGGAATTTGACAGTGTCTGTTCGAGTCTAGTTAATGTTCTATTGTCCAGTATTGATTAATTCTGTTTTAAAAGAGTCAAAGAATAAATTTAGTTGAAGTGTATAACTCCACACTGACGTGCTCATTTGAAAAATGAAAGTTAAATCTTCATTTTCTCTTGTGATAATCAGCTCATTGCCACAATGTTCATGAATATAAAGTTCTGAAAGGTTGTTTTATCAGTCTAAAATGATTGACTGTTTCTCTTTAGTGTCACTGTAATGGACCTTTAGCAACAAAACGTGTTAGTATGCCACTGGTATTCTCAGTGGGGGCAAAAGCACCAGCAGCATGCTCAATAGTTCTGTACCAACTGATAATTTGAAGGATGTCTTTTGCCACTAGGGTTAGGCCAACGTGGCTGTGTTAATCACCACGAGTGTAATATACAAAACTTAATGGCCCAGAATGGGTAATTCAGGGGGGAGTTGAATTAGCCATTTTTCTTTCTTTTTATCCTTTATCATGGACTTCTCGGATTACACTTTGTCTTAACGCATTCACTTTAGAGTAACTGTGGGGAGTAAGGTGGTTTGGTATTCAGTCATGCCTGCTGTGTGTAAACAGTGCTACATGAACAATACGAAGAAAGAGACACCATAGATGCTGACTGGCAACATGAAGGGGATTGAGGGCAGCTACAAATATACATCCTTGTAGTCGCACCTAGATAGCACTATGTTCAATTTGTGAGACAAGCATATGACATCCATCACAACCGCATGCCTAGAAACAGACAAGGGCAACACGCACAATTACCTTTTAGACTATCTAAGAAGCACTACAATTTTTAGGCAACGAAATTGAAATCTGGCTTATACCAATGAATACCGCAGTACAGTTGTGCAACATGTTCCTCTTCTGTGGAAAAAGGGCTGCATACGTTTTCTTTGTGCACCAGGGGGAGTGGTATCAGTTAATGGCTGTTTTCACATATATATTTTCAGTCGTGTGTATTAGCAATCACCACTTTCCTCATCTGAAAGTTCTTTAGAAACTTTGAAAGTTGATAGAACATGTTGCTCTTGGTTGTTGCAGTTTTCTTCCTAACTATCCATTCATTGCACTGTGCCCCCATGTCTTGGGCAACTAGCTGTTTGAAGGTCAGGATGCTATCAATGGGTCTAATGATCATCTCTAGTGCTAACTGCCTCATTTGCTTGTTGCAATACTTAAGACTTAGATTTTGTATATTGTGTCGTTTGTTTTTTTTTCACTGTACTTTAGTTTCACTGCATCTTGAATGCGTCGTGATAGTTTTGCTTTTTAATTGAAAGATTTGGTGGGTAGTTGCCGCCATTGATGCGATAGTATGAATGTTTGCTGTATTTATCACGATTGTTTCATTTCGCTGGGACAGTAATGGTCATTAACAGCAGATTCCATTTGTCCTTACGTGCAATATTTTTATGTTGCATAGTATTGTTCATAATGATCCATAGAATGCACTACACACCCATGTTCTGTACAAGTGCCTGTTTGAAGGAATGATCTGCGTATTCAGTGGGTGTAATGTGAAGATCTCTACTACTGACTGTGTATTTAAGAGTCGGATTTTGTATTGGGGGGGGGCGTGTCACTTGTTTGTTTTCACTATGCTTTAGTTTCACTACTTCTTGAATGTGTTATGGTAGTTTTTATTTTGCCATGAGAGATGTAGGCAGTTGCTGGCACTAATATGATAGTACGAATGCTTGCTGTATTTATCACATGATTGTTTCAGTTCGTCTGGGGCAGTCATTGCCGTTAGCAGCATACGCCATTTGGCCTTAAGTGCAATATTTTTATGTTGCATAGATGGTTCATAATGATCCATTGAATGCACTGCACACCCATGTTCTGGACAACTGCCTGTTTGAAGGAATGATCTGTGTATTCACTGGGTGTAATGTGAACATCTCTACTACTAACTGTGTATTTATGAGTTGCATTTTATATTGGGGGGGGGGGGCATGTCACTTGTTCGTTTTCACTATGCTTTAGTTTCACTACATCTTGAATGTGTTGTGATAGTTTTTATTTTGCCGTGAGAGATGTAGGCAGTTGCCGGCACTAATGTGATAGTACGATTGCCTGCTGTATTTATCACATGATTGTTTCATTTCGTGTGGGACAGTAATGGCCGTTAGCAGCAGACGCCATTTGGCCTTAAGTGCAATATTTTAATGTTGCGTAGTTTTGATCATAATGATCGATTGAATGCACTTCACGGCCATGTTCTGGACAACTGCCTGTTTGAAGTAATGATATGCATGATATTCAGTGGGTCTAATTTGAACGCATCTAGTACTGACTGTGTATTTATGAGTTAGATTTTATATTGGGGGTGTGTTAGTTGTTTGCTTTTACTGTACTTTAGTGGGATTGCACATTGAACGTGTTTTGATATATTTTATTTTGCTATGAGAGATCTATAGTGGGCAGTTACCAGCCCCAGTCTATGTATTAGTAGAAATATTTATTATGCTGATCACAGCATTATTTAAGGCCATAGTTTTGTGATGATTAACTCATGCCTGACTTTTTTTTATGAGAAACATGTCAGAACTAATAAATAATCACTCATGCTTGGGACCCTTGTAATCATCGTTTGAGACTTTCAATTGTCTTCGAATTTTTTAGTTGAATGTGTTGTGTAAAGTGAGTTCCCTGCTCTGAATGAGCTATATTAAAAGTGATCGTGAGAGTAATATGGTGTAGAATATACCTCCTCACAGGAGTAAAAGTATTCCCACATTTTTCTCTATAACCTCTCAAAACAAAGTAAAAATTCACCCAGAAAACACCACAAAAAGTCGCTGGCGGATCTAGAAAAAGCTTCCACATCAGCTCCAAGAAACTCCAGAACGGGCTTGAAAAATTACTCTCGTAAGGAACCAAGAAAACTTGATGAACGAGGTAAAAAAATTCTCCGAGATCAGCTCCAACAAACTACAGAATGGGCTTGAAAAATTATTGTCAGGTAGAGCTAAGAAACCTTGATAACGTGGTAAAAAAATACCCCACATCAGTTCCAAAACAACCGAGAATTGGCTTAAAAATAACTCCCAGGAAGAAAACTGGATAAATGGCCTAGAAAACTGGATAAATGACGTAAAAAAGTAATCCCACATCCACCTCCAACAAACTCCAGAATGGGCTTGAAAAATTACTGTCGGAAAAAGCTGAGAAAAGTTAATGAAAGAGGTAAAAAAATACTCTCACATCAGACCCAAGAAACTCGCGAATGGGCTTGAAAAATAACTCTCAGGAATAGCCCCAAGAACCTCGTGATCGAAGTAAAAATATAGTCCTACTATCGTCCCTAAAAACCTTCACACAGATTAAAAAATTACTCTCGTTTCTACATACAAAAACTCAGTCAGCATGGGAGTAAATTTTTACCTTCGACTGGTACGTAGTAAAAAAAACCCAGAAACGGGAATGCGATACGGGACGAGCGGTTTACTCCCATTTCGTGTTATTTTTGCTTACAGTGTGGTTTTCTAGGTGTAAATATCAGTAATAAAGAGCAGCATGTTTACGAAGAAATAATTTGATACGCAGCGAAATATAAACAGACTGGATAATACGGACACATATTTACATCCCGTGCATCGCATATATATATATATACAGATTACTTGTTTAAATATTTAGTAGTTAAGCATAATATCGTATTGCACTCGTGGTGCTTAATTCTGATGCGTCTTGTCTTCTAGTGCAACGGTGGATCGAAGCGCGCTGACTTGCCCGCCAGAAAGGCTTTTCTATGCCGCTTAATTGTCAACGCATGCGTCCGGGGCGTAATGGTTTCAATATCTGGCTTGTGTGCTAGAAGCCGTGTGTGTGAATCCTGCCATAGGGCGAACTTATTATTGTACAGTTATTATTGCGATAGCAATTATATGGACACTCCAAAGCAGATTTCTGCCGTCGGCGTCGCCGTCGCCGTCGCTGTCGCCGTCGCTGTCGCCGTCGCCGTCGCCGTCGCCGTCGCCGTGAGGTTCCGTATGACGTCAATGGAGATGAAATAGTCGCCGCGCGCCGCCGAACGCTGTATGTGCGAGTGAAAGGGCGCGAGGGACGCGCGCTTTCACGGGGCGTGAACGAACGGCGGAGAACAAACGCGCGTTCTGTGCCGTGCTCCCTTAAGGGCTGCAGAAGTAGGCGTCTCTTTCCTCGTTTACAATCACCATATATGTAGAGCAAACGCGCCTTCTTCTGACGTACGAAAGGCCGTAGGGGGAGGGGGAGGGAAGGGAGGCGACGTGTAGCTGCGGCACCAGGTGCCTATATATATCAGAGGCTCCGGCAACAGTCACCAACGCCGCACGCATTTTGTGCGAACGCGGGCAAAACGCCGACGGCGTCGACAACAGTTCTGCGTGTTGCCGGTGCTGCTGCATGTCCAAATTTATACAGCTGATAAAGCTACTATCATTACTTCGTATAGCTCTCTACAAATTTGCTATCGCAATTGATGCTTCGCCTTTCAGGTGAAACTGCGACAATTTTTAATTTATTTCTTTATTAAACCGTACTTTGTCGAAAACGATCAGTTTGCAAAGCCACAAAGCCATTTGAAGCCAAAAGGACCAAGTTAAGGCAAATCCATGCACTAACCATCATTCGCATGCTATCGCAATGACCCTTCTAGCGCCGCAGTTCCCTCGAGTAATCCGCCTTTTTCATTTTGCTGTGCTGCCCTCTGCCGCCCGCCGCCGGAAACGTTTTGGAAGGGTGCCGGGGCTTTCGCCCGTTCGTTTGTGAACCTGCGCCCTTGTTGACTGCGCATCGGTCGTGCATTTCGTGGATCGCGAATAATTATTTTTGGCTTCTGCGGGGCAGCATGTCGTTCCTGGAAGCCATCTAGCACTGACCCACTACATATATATATATATATATATATATATATATTAGTGATGTAGAGAGTAACCGGAGCCGGCACAGAAGTAGTTCAAAAAAATGTCACAGTTTCGCCCTAAGGGCGAAGCAATGAATGCGATAGCAACACAGCAATGTCATACGAAGTAAGGTGAGCGGCTTTGGTAGCAATATGAATTGTAGTAAACATGAGCTGATTAAGTAAGCAGGTGTGCTGCGGCGTAAGTAGACCGACATGAAGAGAGACTCGATGACCACGAGAAGGCGCGTGTGAAACGGTGGTGTTGATGAGAAGCGCTTCCCGTGGGCAGCGCGCGTGCGAAGGGACACACCTGTAGCGCTGCACTGCCGATCCGGGCAGCATTACATGTGTAGCGTACGTTGGAAAATGTGGCCCGACTATTACTAACTGAATGAACAAGCGTGGTGTGAGCGCGCACAAACATGAATAGATCACACTGAATGACTGCAGACAACGACTGTCAAAACGCTGGCAGCAAGCGCATATATACGCCGCAGCAGCGGGCGAAGGTACGTGCGGTCTATCGCTTCAACAGTAACTGAGCGGCGAATGCACAGTGCATAAAGGTCAGAGCCGTGTGGAGATAAGAGACGGTGCGGCGAGCGACGAGCGCGGTTGTTGGCATAGTAGAAGTTCGCCCCCCCCCCCCACAACCCCCCCCCCCCGCTTCTTCCGGCGCTGGCTTCCCGCTTCCATGCTTGCGCGTGGGAGAGATAAGAGACGGTGCGGTCGAGCGACGAGCGTGGTTGTCCCCCCCCCCCTCCCCCCCCCCTTCGCTCCCTCCGGCGCTGGCTTCCCGCTTCGTTGCTTGCGCGTGGGAGATTCAGTGCGTTCGCTCTCTGTGACAGCGCGCGTCCCCGCACGCTTCCGCTCGGGCATACGGCGCGCAGTGAAGATTTTATCTATACGGAACTTCACGGCGACGGCGACGGCTACGGCGACGCCGACGGCAGAAATCCGGTTGAAGTGTCCATTTTTATTTTATTTATTAAATACTGCGGACACGTGGTCCAAGCAGGGAGGGCGACATATGGTACATACAATGAAAATCAGATAGACAAAACAAACAGAACCATAAAATTACATGATTAGGAAGTGGGTTCAATTGTACAATTCCATTCGGTTACAGTTCGAGGAAAAAAAAGAAAACTTATATGTGTTTGTTCTTGCAAAGTAAGGGGTTAATGCATCATGTCTGCGGTGGCGTGTAGTTCTGGTTGCTAACTGCGATAACTGTTCAGATGGGTCAAGGGGTAAATTGTTGGTGTGAAGTAGTTTAAGGAATTCAAGTCTCTGTTTCTTTCTTCTAAGCTCGAGTGGTTCAATGTTGTTAATTTTCATAAGTTCGGTGGGGGAATTACATCTGGAAAATTGTTAAATATAAATCTGACCGCTTTTCTCTGAATTCTTTCAAGACTATTGATATTAGTTTTTGTGTACGGATCCCAAACTATGCAAGCATATTCCAGCTTAGGTCTAATTAGGGAGATGTAGCATAGCATTTTAACGTTAGATGGAGCTTTCTTAAGTTTGTGTCTCAACAGGCATAGCTTTCGGAAGGCTGAAGCACAAGTGTTAGTTATGTGATCATTCCACGATAGTGTATTGTTAAGGGTCACTCCTAGGTACTTATAGCTAGTGACTTCATGAAGAGGTGATGGACCTAACTTATATGTAGAAAGCAAGGGTGATTTCTTATGTGTCATTCGCAGTAGTACGCTTTTATCTGTGTTTAGTGTCATTCCCCAGCACCTGCACCATGCAAGAATATTATTTCAACTACAACATAAACTAGTTTGATCATGGAGAGAATCAATATCTTTAAAGAGCACACAATCATCGGCAAATAATCGAATTTGTACACCACCTTCAACCGTGTTTACAATATCATTAATATATAGAATAAAAAGAAGAGGACCGAGTACACTGCCCTGGGGAACACCCGATGTGACCGGAAGGCAGCCCGATTTTTCGCCATTTATCTCAACAAATTGTTTCCGGTTAGACAAATAAGCAGAAACCCAAGAGATAAACATTTGAGGGATTCCTGCATTTTCAAGTTTTAGAATTAATTTATCATGAGGGACCGTATCGAATGCCTTACGGAAGTCAAGGAAGATTATGTCAATTTGTCCGTTTTTATCAGGGGTTGATGCAAAGGAATGAACTACAGTGACCAGCTGTGTGACAGTCGAAAACCCTCTTCTGAACCCGTGCTGAAAGTTAGTTAAAATTGAATGCTTTTCTAAATATTTGGTTATGCTCTTTGCTATGATATGTTCGATGAGTTTGCAGCATGATGACGTTAAAGAAATAGGACGGTAATTTTCTACAAGTAGACGGTCTCCCTTTTTATAAATTGGTGCTATTCGGGCTGTTCTCCAATCACTCGGTAATTCGGACGACAATAATGAAGCATGGAATATTATAACAAGAAACTTTGATAAGGTTACAGCATATCTACGGAGAAACAAGTTAGGGATATTGTCAGGCCCACTTGAACATTTCGGTTTTAGGTTCAACACCATAGAGAGTACACCAGCATACGATATAAAATTCACATCAAACGGTTGGTACACTGGGCAGTTACGTGAAGAATCACTGGGATTCGAGAAGACACTGTGGAAAAACATATTAAAGTGATGAGCAAGTTCTACATTCTCCGTAACCATCTGTCCATTTATTGTCATTTGGGATATTGGTTTCTTCTTCTCGGCAATATAATTCCAAAATTTACTTGGATCGTTTGTAATAAAATTCGGCAGAGATGAGTTAAAATAATAATCCTTTGCGCCACGCACGGCAAGTGCAAGCGTGTCTTGCACTTCAGATACTAAGTTTGGCTGCACATGGGCCTTTTTTAATCTCTTAATTTTACGTTTCATATGAATGATGTTGCGATTGATCCATGGCGTTTGCTTGTGAACTTGTTTTTTCTTATTTGGTATGAATTTATCAAGGCAAAAATGACACATGTCCTTAAAGCGGGTCCAAAGTAAGTTAACATTTTTTTCGTCAAAATCAGACAATTTTCCAAGTAATCAATCACGCATGCGTCGTTCGCGCGAGAATAATCTTTGACAAAACGGACAGATGATTTTTTAGTTTTAGCACAGGTAACAAGCTGTAAACAAACACAAACAAGGTAGTGGTCAGATAGCCCTTGCTCGATCACCACCGTGAATTCAGCGAATTTCCTAGCTAAGAAAACAAGGTCCAATACTGAAGATGAAGAACCCTGTACACGTGTCGGCTCAAGAACAACTTGTCTGAGATCATGTGTTAACATGATATCAAAGAGTACATTAACATCCTGACTGTGATGTGGCCCAGGCTGAAGACGTATCCAGTCTACACCGGGCAAATTAAAATCGCCTAGAAGAATAATCTTACTGTTTAAATATTTATTCATACAAGACCGTAATTCATGCAAAAATTCAGGAGGGGAGTCAGGAGGTCTGTACATTGCGAATATAACGAGGTTATAACCCCAAAGCGATACCTTAATGCATAAACATTCCAAGGTAGGTATTATTTCCAGAATGACAGCCTCTATCGAATTTTTAATTAGGACTGCAACACCTCCTCCCCTAGAAGACCTATCCACGCGATAAACACTATAGGAGGGAGGAAATATGTCTTGGTCATTAATATCCTCGCGAAGCCATGTTTCGGTAATAACAGTAGTGTGAGGATCGTGTTGAAGCAACAGTATTTCTAAGGAATCTGCTTTATTTAAAATACTTCTAGCATTAAGATTTATTAAGCGTAGTTGCTTATTCCTTGAAGGTTCATTGTTTCACGATTGCGTTTGCCGAGGGCGACTATCTGCAATCTGCACCCGTTTGTTTTGCGATTCATTCCAAAAGAAAACATGTCGGTCCACTTTGAGCTTGTCGTGTATAAGTGACACCTTCTTTCCTTGAAGTTTATATCCTTGACACCTTCTTTCCTTGAAGTCCATATAATTGCTATCGCAATAAAATAGAAGCACGTAGGGAAAACATAACAAGACTTTACTGACGTTTCGGCCGGGGTCCGGCCTTCATCAAGAGTGCGTGTACAAGCATAAAGAGCTCAATTTACACCTTTTTGCCGTAAGGGTGAAAAGAGTCAAGAAAAAAAATACAAAGTGAAAAAAGAGAAAATACAAAGTAAAAAAGAATACAACGTACACGTAAATGGAAACTTGCGCGTGCACAGAGTGGAATTATTAAAAAAAGTGAATACAACAAGGCTGTGAAAACAAGCTCCTAAATCGTGAGTAGCCCATGACCACAGGCGTGCACAGATTTCGTGTCGTCATGGATGTCAACACATACAATGACTCATGTCAAAGTCATCAAAACGATGGGCACGTACAGTGGTGCTATACAGGGGTACAAAGTTGGGCGTGCATGGAGTGGGAATATTGAAAACGTATATAACAAAAAGCATTTGGCGTCACTGACAGGATTTGGTGGCATCGTGAGTGTCTACACATCTAATGGCACATGTCAAGGTACATCAAAAACGATGGGCGTGTACAGTGGTGCTATACAGGGGTGCAAAGTTGGGCGTGCATGGAGTGGGATTGTTGAAAACGTATTAACAAAAAGCATGCGGGCGTCACTGACGGGATTTAGTGGCGTCGTGAGTGTCGACACATCTCATGTCAAGGTACATCAAAAACGACGGGCATGTATAGAGGTGCTATAAAGGGGTACTGTGATGATTATGTTGTGGGCGCAGCTCAGCCAGACGCACAAGAAGGCAACCAGAGACACAAAGAGATGTCTTTATGACACGAACGGCACATGGGACGAATACAATAACACCTAAACTATACAGATAAACTTGGTTAACGGTCACGCTCGAGCACTCACAATTCTAATCAGGAGTCCGGCCTCGTGGCGACGGCTCGGCGGACTTGGCTCTGACGGCGGTGAGTAGGGGCGGCGGTTGAAGCTCAGGGTGGCTCCAGGACGTAGCCCGGTTCCGGAGCGTTAGCTCTGGGTCATAGCCCGAGCTCGGCAGCACAGCGCTGGGTTACAAGCCAGGACGAAGCCCAGCACAGCCGTGGGGTGGAAGCGGGGACGACGCCCGGTTCGGAGAACAGGAACAGGACTCTGGGACGTAGCCCGAGCCTGGAGCACGGCAGCGGTCGTGTGAGCGGGGACGAGGCCCAGCTCCGCAGGACCCGCGTCGATGGTAGAAGCCGGGGCGGTGCCCGGTTTGCGGAACAGGACCAGGGCTCTGGGTCGTGGCCCGAGCCCGGCAGCACGGCAGCGGTCGTGCGAGCCGAGACGTGGCTTAGATCAGCAGGACCCGCGACGATGGTAGAAGCCGGGGCGGCGCCCGGTTTGCAGTACAGGACCAGGATGCCGGGACGTAGGCCGGCGTTTGGTCCGCTCCATCTCGCTGCACTGCCCGTTCTGTCAGTTTGGCTGCCCCGTCGTTCCAGATGTCTCTCCCGGCACGCGCACCGAGCACGCGCACCAGCGACGCTCACTCCCGCACTTTTCGGCCCCGCACGCCGAGCACAAGCACCAAAAAGCCCGCGCATTTCGAATATCGGCCCCGCACACCGATTATAGGTCGTCCTCCTACCACAGGTACAAAGCTGCGTGTACATACAGTGGCATTGTGAAAAACATATTAACAAAAGGGATGCGAGCGGTCGCTGCTGCCAGGAGAGTATTTGACCCCAAAGACGGTCAATACAACCTCACCTGGCCTACAGGACTCCTGACTGTGACCTCCACTAACCTCCGAGTTGCACGAACTGCGATCAATTGCATTCTTTGCACACGTGGTATTCTTTGTGTTTGTAGACAGGCGTATTGGCAGCCGTCCAACGTGTATACTAGTCTATGTACTAATTTACTTATCAATAAAAAATGAATTGAATTGAATTGTGACGTCCTTAAAGCTTATGAAAACCAAAATTCATTTAAGCCAAATATTTCATTAGAAGAAAGGAAAGCTATCGCATCATTGGCCAAACGCAGTGACATTTTGATAAAACCAGCGGACAAAGGAGGTGCCGTGGTGGTCATGAGCACAACGGACTATATAAACGAAGCACAGAGACAGCTAAATGATCAGACTGTCTATAAGCGTCTAGACGGGGATCCTACCACAAATTTTAAAACAATAGTCCAAGACACCATTAAAGGTCGCGTAAAAGCGAAGCAAATAAGCGATAACGCAGTAGGTTCACTCGTCCCACTCAGTCCCATCCCGGGCAGGTTTTACTGACTACCTAAAGTTCACAAAGAAAACTGTCCCGGACGCCCTATTGTTTCAGGCATTGACACTGTCACGGAGCAACTTTCGCGCTACGTTGATGTAATAATCAGCAGCCTTCCATGTACCTTCTCATCTTATCTTAAAGATACGAACCATTTTTGGGGGGATATCGACGACCTCCTTATACCAGAGAATTCCCTGCTCGTTACATTAGATGTGGTTTCACTCTATACGAACATCCCCCATAATGATGGCATTCAGGCAATTGTTCATGCCGATGACAGATCGTCTGATGATCAGAAAACCATTGGTAGTGACACACTGTCTACATTATTGAAATTAATTTTACAGCTCAATAATTTTGAATTTGATGGTTCGCACTGTCTTCAAATAAGCGGCACATCAATGGGCACTCGCATTGGACCTAATTATGCTACCATTTTTATGTCTGTTCTGGAGAATGACTTGGCAAGCGCGAACTAAAACCTCTTTATTATAAGCGGTTTATAGATGACATTTTTCTGATCTGGCCTCATGGTGAAAATGAACTGTTATCGTTTATAGCCGATTTCAATACCGCCCACCCATCCATTTCTTTTTCGCATGAATACTCTCGTTCTACGATTAACTTTCTGGACGTTACAGTTTCCCTATCTAACAACAAACTAACCACTAAACCTTACAGAAAACCAACGGACAGGCATTGTTATCTTCACTTTAAAAGTTCTCACGTAAAACACTGGAAAACCAGTGTACCATATAGTCAGGCGCTCCGTTTTAAAAACTTTGCTCGGAACAGTCGGACTTCTATGAAAGCTGTGAACAACTTCGCGAAGCTTTAATTCAGCAGGAATACCCACGTCATATTGTGGATGATGCTGTTAAAAGGGCCTATGCGCTAAATCGGAAGGATATGTTCCGTGCAAAAAAACAATCGCCCATTCAGACACAAAGTGCCCTCGTTCTAACCTACTCAGCATCGGTTCCAAATGTCTCGTCAATCCTTAAAAAACATTTCAACATACTAGCACAGAGTGATCACCTTAAAGTTATTTTTCCAGAACCCCCACGGGTAGTCTTCGGACGCTCTAGCAATCTGCATGACATCTTAACGTCATCTAAAACGAGGATTCCTGAGACTGCGGGTTGCCAACCTTGCAAGAAAACACGGTGCAAAGTTTGTGCACACATGACGACATCATGTGCCAAAAGCACTGCCTCCGATTTCCACATGAAAATTAAAGGTAATTTTACGTGTGACACAACAACTGTATCTATTTGCTCGAATGTTCTGTTTGCAAATTACAGTACGTTGGACAAACTGAAACGCCGTTCCGGTATCGCTTTAACAACCACAAGTGCCACGCAGCTACTCTCCCTCATCTCCCACTATCAAAACACGTGCTCATTCCAGGCCACTCATTTGATAAAATCATCGCAACAATCCATCAATCTGGTTTTCATTCCCACCACGAAAGAGAGCTTCGAGAATCCTAACTAACTCATAAATTTAAAGCGGTTACTTGTGGAATCAATGAAAGTGCTGGCAAACTTTATTTTGTACCCGTTTAGAGTTTTATCCGCGTTTTTACACCTCGCAAGTTTCGTGGCCCCTTATCATTGCACATATACTTTTATCCCTATCACTCTTGGTTTCTTTGAGGTCAAAACGGTGTGCGCCTGCATTTCCAGCTGTCATTCTTCTTTGACATTTGACTGTGCGGCTGAAACGTCAGGAAAGTCGTGTTATTGTATATTTTTTACCCCGTTCTCCTGTTCTTTGAATTATATATATATATATATATATATATATATATAATTCAAAGAACAGGAGAACGGAGTAAAAAATATAGTATATATATATATATGTGTGTGTGTGTGTGTGTGTGTGTGTGTGTGTGTGTGTGTGTGTGTGTGTGTGTGTGTGTGTGTGTGTGTGTGTGTGTGTGTGTGTGTGTGTGTGTGTGTGTGTGTGTGTGTGTGTGTGTGTGTGTGCGTGTGTGTATGTCTAGCTATACATATGAACATGCACTTCGTGACGGTTCTATACCACATATTATATGGCATGCTTATGTAGGGATACGCATATTTCCGCAGCATTATTTCGAAATTATATTGTTCTTTATTACTTAATCTTGTCATTAAATCTTTCATTTATTTTATATTTTATTTCACTTTTTCACACACTCATAGAATTTGTATAAAATACGCCTGCCTACAAACACAAAGAATACCACGCGTGCAAAGAATGCAATTGATCGCAGTTCGTTCAACTCGGAGGTTAGTGGAGGTCACAGTCAGGAGTCCTGTAGGCCAGGTGAGAGTGTATTGACCATCTTTGGGGTCAAATACTCTCCTGGCAGCAGCGACCGCTCGCATCCCTTTTGTTAATATGTTTTTCACAATGCAACTGTATGTACACGCAACTTTGTACCCCTTTATAGCACCTCTGTACATGCCCGTCGTTTTTGATGTAGCTTGACATGAGATGTGTCGACACTCACGACGCCACTAAATCCCGTCAGTGACGCCCGCATGCTTTTTGTTAATACGTTTTCAACAATCCCACTCCATGCACGCCCAACTTTGCACCCCTGTACAGCACCACTGTACACGCCCGTCGTTTTTGATGTACCTTGACATGTGCCATTACATGTGTAGACACTCACGACGCCACCAAATCCTGTCAGTGACGCCCGCATGCTTTTTGTTAATACGTTTACAATAATCTCACTCCATGCACGCCCAACTTTGTACCCCTGTATAGCACCACTGTACGTGCCCATCGTTTTGATGACTTTGACATGAGTCATTGTACGTGTTGACATCCTTGTCGACACGAAATCTGTGCACGCCTTGGTCATGGGTTACTCAGGATTTAGGAGCTTGTTTTCACAGCCTTGTTGTATTCACTTTTTTTAATAATTCCACTCTGTGCACGCGCAAGTTTCCATTTACGTGTACGTTGTATACTTTTTTATTTGTATTTTCTCTTTCTTTCACTTTGTATTTTCTTTGTTGACTCTTTTCACCCTTACGGCAAAAAGGTATAAATTGAGCTCTGTATGCTTGTACACGCACTCTTGATGAAGGCCGGACCCCGGCCGAAACGTCAGTAAAGTCTTGTTATGTTTTTCCTACGTGCTTCTATTCCTATTTTTTGAACTATATATATATATATATATATATATATATATATATATATTGTGAGACGTCGGCCGATGCGATGCCTTTATTTCCGAGCATCCGCCCGAGTCAGTGACGATGCACCGCACGAGAGAAAAGATGATGATGAGTCGTATGTACAAATGGCGACGACGATATGCACAAATAGCGCTCACACAAGATGATAAGTCGTATGAGCAGATGACGACGACGATATGCACAAAATGCGCTCACACTAACTTCTTGTGAGACGTCGGCCTATGCCATGCCTTTATTTCCGAGCATCCGCCCGAGTCATAGACGAAGCACCGCACGAGACAAAAGATGATGATGAGTCGTATGTACAAATGACGACGACGATATGCACAAATAGCGCTCACACAAGATGATGAGTCGTATGTAAAGATGACGACGATGATATGCACAAAATGCGCTCACACTAACTTCTTGTGAGACGTCGGCCGATGCGATGCCTTTATTTCCGAGCATCGCACGAGACAAAAGATGATGATGAGTCGTATGTACAAATGACGACGACGATATGCACAAATAGTGCTCACACAAGATGATGAGTCGTATGTACAGATGACGACGACGATATGCACAAAATCCGCTCACACTAACTTCCCCCCCATCAGGAAAGCGGTCAGCAAGACCGCAAGCTAGAAAGGGTAGGTACGGCGAATGTAAGGTTTCAGGCGAGATACGTGAACGATTTCCGTAGTGCGGCGGCGGCGGTCAGTAGCTGAGCTGACAGGAGTGACGGGGTAGTTAACGGCCGAAGTTTTTTTCAAAACGGTGTAGTGGCCGATATATCTGTGGAGAAACTTTTCACAGAGGCCGGGTGCGCGAACAGGTGTCCACAAAAGAACTTCGTCGCCTGGGCGGAACGAAGCAACGCTACGCGTCGCATCATAGCGAATTTTTCTTTTGTCCTGAATAGTAGCGGTGTTTGCGCGGGCAATTTTACGGCAGCGGGCGATGCGAGCGGAAAATTCTTCAGGAAGAGACGCGGATAGAGCAGCAGGTGCTGAAAGGAGTGTAGGGTCGAAGACGAAAGACGGCGCACGACCGTACACAAGGAAGAAGGGACTGTAATTGGTTGTACGTTGGACGGCAATATTGTACGCAAACGTCACGAAAGGTAGGATGGTGTCCCAGTTGGTGTGATCGGGTCGAACATACATTGACATCATGTCGGCAAAGTTCGATGAAAACGCTCGGTAAGGCCATTTGTTTGCGGATGGTACGCTGATGTGGTCTTGTGGGTGGTGTCAGAGGCCTGGAGGACTTCACGGACATGCGAAAGGAACGTCTTGCCACGGTCACTCAGGAGCACACGAGGTGCGCCGTGGCGCAAAACGATTCCGTGCATGAAAAACTCGGCGACTTCTGAGGCAGTACCAGAGCAAAGAACAGCTGTCTCAGCGTACCACGTTAGATGATCCACTGCGGTAACGATCCAGCGGTGACCAGCGGGCGTGAGTGGGAGGGGTCCGTACAAGTCTATGCCCACAATTTCGAAGGGGGCGGACGGGCATGGTAGAGGCTGCAGAGGACCGGCTGGAAGGGATGTCGAGCGTTTTCTGTGTTGGCATGACGCGCAGGAGCTAACGTACTTGGCGATAGAGATGGATAGGCCCGGCCAGAAACAACGCGTTTTGATGCGGTCGTAGGTCTTATGAAAGCTCAAGTGGCCAGCCGTCGCGTCGTCGTGAAATGCTTCTAATACTTGGAGTCGAAGTGAGCGAGGTATGACTGGTACCCACTGGTTACCGGAAGGATGGTAGATTAATCGTAATAACGCTCCACCCTGAAGCTTAAAACGTGAAAGTTGTCGTCTTAAGCGACTGTTGGGGGGTCGTGCCAAGCCAGTAAGTCGGTCGATCAGCGTTCGGCAGTATGGGTCAGTATGCTGGAGTGAGACGAGGTCAGTGGACGGAAGAAAGTCAACTGAGGCAACCGCCTGTCCCGGGCTACTGGACGTGTGCTGAGACGTGTGGCGAGACGGTGATGTGCAGACCGAAAGTGAAGCATGGGCGTTTGGAGACAGCGGGCAGCGTGACAAAGCGTCGGCATAACTTGGCGGACGAAATGGTGCAGTAGACTTGTCTATTTGGACGTTTGCCATCGACGCCAGTTCGGCCTTGATGTCGTCACGCAGTCGAGGAGGAGCGGGGCGAACGGTTTCAAGCGTCGTAGGTCCAGAAAGATGGCCGTGAAGTTTCTCCCTGATGAGAGTGCGTATCAGGGCTCGCAGCTCAGCATCACCGTTGAGATGAGGGTCGGTAGAGGCGCGTGGCAGGCGAATAGACTGGAGCGTTTCTAGACGCTGGTAGGCCGTGATAATATCCCCAACGCAGTTTGGGTTCTGCATGACGAGAGCATTAAAGGCGACCGTGTTGATGCCCTTCAGTATGTGGCGAACGCGATCAGCTTCCGCCATGTCATTCTGTGCGCGGCGGCAGAGAGCGAGGACGTCCTCAATGGAGGACGTATAGGACTCGTCCTGCTCTTGTATGCGCGTTGCCAGCTTCTGTTTCACGACTTCGAAGCGTCCAGAGGACATGCCGAATATCTGGCGAAATTGCTGGCTGAATGATGGCCAGTCCGAAAAGTCACTTTCGTGGTTAAAAAACCATGTCTTCGCAACTTCGGTTAAGTAAAAAGCGACATACCGCAATGTGTGCGTGTCGTCCCAATGATTGGCGTCACTGGCTCTGTTGTAGTGATCGAGCCAATCTTCGACGTCGTCGCCGCGGAGGCGGGCAAAGACGGGAGAATCTGGGTGTGTGGTATTCACTGTCCAGGTAGGCCTAGCGGGCTGAGCAGAGGTGGTAGCAGCACTGGTGGACGCGTTGGTTTCTGCCATCACCGTGGTAGGCGAGAGCAAACGACGACCGGAGTGGAGCTCCAGCGGAATCGGGAAAGCAAGAGGACGTGGGAATCGAAGCACTCTCCAACACTTGTGAGACGTCGGCCGATGCGATGCCTTTATTTCCGAGCATCCGCCCGAGTCAGAGACCAAGCACCGCACGAGAGAAAAGATGATGAGTCGTATGTACTATATATATATATATATATATATATATATATATATATATATATATATAGGGTGAGCAGGCGTGATAGCGCTGTTTTGTTTATTGTGCGGCCTATGAAGGCACGGCGAAGTCCCTCTGCCCACGCCGCTGCTTTGAAGGTTGTTGTCGCTGACTCCTGCACTTGCACCTAGCTTTTCTTTCAATTCTTTTTGCACATTCTTTTAGACATTTTGCATAAATAAAAAGTTTTCGAGCGCGCAGCCTTCCGCGTCGGATTTAGCAAAGCGGTACACTTGTTTACATCGACATCTACAGCCACAGATCATTGTTAGCGTAAAAAATTAAGGAAAAGGTGTATCGCTGATATGAAAAAAAAAATGTCAAAACGTCGAATAAAACGCACATACCTGCTCATATGAGCCGCGTGGTTACACCGTGAGACGAGTCAGTATGAGCGCCTGAGCTACTCAAAAGCCATTGTGATCCAGTTACAAATATCGGGCTGTTAATTTATTACTGATTATCGCTTTTCTTTAACTTCATCATACTTAGTTTTCGCGTGTCATAAAGCATTATTAGAGAAAATTGTGCTCACATAAGCGCTCATTTAAACCCCGTGTTGTTCTCCCGCCAAATCGCGGGTGCCACTGCTGACACTGTTGGTATATAACTGAGCGAGGCGGCTCTTTATGCTGCTGTACCGAATGTACCGTCTCTTGTTTCGCGTTTGACGCAGAGATAAACAGTACATCTCAGGAATTAAGAAATGTGTGAGCATACCAACACGTACAAACCCACCCATCTACGTTGCGAATACGACAGCCTTAGGGAACGGGTGACGTACAGATGTTGGCACATCCATTGGCCACAGCGCTGTGTCGCCGCTTGCAGCTTATTGTGTACGCGCCGTGCGAAGCTAAGAGTACTTTATTTGAAATCGCTAAGGCCAGAACTGACTATAAAAGCCAGTGTCGTTCGTCCTAACTTGCTTACTTTTCAGTATACAGGGCCGCCGGTAGCGGGTGCACGAACTCGTCGGCGCCAGGCCTAACCTTCGCTGAACAGGATCAACATTGGCTCAAACTTCATGTGCACGGCTTGAGAGGGTCGAAGGTTGCGCATTTCTACCTTTCAACTTCGTAGGCATGTTTTGACTCTCTTTGAGCGCGATCATTTGTATATACCAACCAAGGCATTGCGGCTATCGCGTTATCGGTTCGACGGCCTATGGCGCGAAGTTCGGTCGAACAATGGTAGGCACGGTGCTTTGTCGGTGCTGGCGACAAGAAAGCCCGTCGCAGTATCAAAGCCAGTCTTACGCTACGCATGCTTTCAGCACCGCACCGACGTCGAGCTACCAGTCGAGTTTCAACGCTGTACACGGCCCGAGTGGGCAGTAGCGCGTGTCCGAGCGCTTTTTTTTTTTTCGGGGGACGTTTTCCCGAGATGGCGCGACCCTTCCAAAACGTTTCGCGACTAATCCGCCAGGGCAGGGCGCATGCGCCGTCGGGCCGTGAAAAAAAGGCGGATTACTGTGTAAAACTCCATGCTTGAAACAGTAAACTACTGTTTCCCTGCACCTTTCCTAAATAGCGTCTTTTCCTAACGCGTTCGGTGTGAGAGGCCAGGTGCGTACGAAAATGTGCTTCGAACTCGGCAAGAAAGCTTTGCTTTAATAAAACTTGGTCGCCATCCCGCTCTGCGAACGTGAATGTCCAGAAAAGCTGTATCAAACACCACAAGTGACGTAATAGTTCAGCGGAAATCCGCTAGGTGGAGATAAGTAATTAAAGGGAAACTGAGACATCCACCCAAATGTAGCACTTTGCTACAATGGAAACCCAACCTGGTTCCTCGAAAGAAAGCCTCGCAGTTGAAGAAAAATTCGTCCTGGTCCTGGACTCAAACCCGGGACCACCGCCTTTCCGGGGCAGCCGCTCTACCATCTGAGCTAACCAGGCGGCTAGCAGATGGCAGGACGAAGTAGAATTTGTCGACAACTCGAAGCAAAGGCAAGTGTATGACGTAATAGTTCAGCGGAAATCCGCTAGGTGGAGATAAGTAATTAAAGGGAAACTTCGTCCCGGACCAGGACGACTTTTTCTTCAACTGCGAGGCTTTCTTTCGAGGAACCCGGTTGGGTTTTGATTGTAGCAAATTGCTACATTTGGGTTAATGTCTCAGTTTCCCTTTAAACACCACAAGTGGTCGAGTATTGTGTTCACGCTGTTCTTCTGGTGTCTTTAATTTCTGTGGTTTACCCATGGCAGTCTTAGAATGAACTAAATAAGTTGCTAGACCAGTCTCCTTTTTATATATAACAGTGTGGTGACGTCACTAAGCACTAACGTACATGCAGAGGTCATAAATATGTATAATTAACTTAGTAACCAAAGTGACGCCATACAGAATTCACTCGTAATCAGAATCAATAGCAGTCATGCGCAGCAGAGCTTGTACTAGGACTCAGAATTTAAAAAAGAGGCTCCAGTTTCGCCGCAAATGCGAAGCACTATTAGTGATAGCAAAGCATAAGACAATTACACGAAGGAATATTCTTCCCGTATAAATCCGTGTAAGAGCCGCGCCCCCAACTTTAAAGCAAATGTATTTTTTAACACGAAAGTGTTTTATGCCGGGGTCCACCAAGACTTCACTGACGTATTTCCGTCACGGAAATACGTCATAGAACATAATACAAAGAAAGAAACCAGAAGAAAAAGTTCCACAAACATGCAAAATTTGGAAATCGAACCCACGACCTCTCGGTCCGCGACGATAGATCGCCGAGCGTTTAACCCATTGCGCCACAAACGCATTTGCAGAGAGCTACACAGACGCGCCTTATATATCTAACACTCCTCCGTGTACCCGCGCTCTTGCTCGGGGCGGTGCCGCCGCCTACGAGCAGAAAAGAGAAGTACTGCATTATGACACTAACGCGCACCGACAGTGAACGCTTCGGTGGTCTCAGCACTACGACGCCTCGATGCCAGCATTCGAAGGGACGCTGGCATCAAGAAGCACTACCAACACCACCTAGGTGGCGTTCACCGTACTCAGCACAGCGGAGCGTGGCCTCCGCAATTAGCTCTGAAAATGTTTCTGAAGTTGATCGCGGAGGCTGCAATTACGACGCGCTGTACGCGCTGATTTGACTCGGTGACGATTCAGTTACGTGCTTTGTCTTGCGCGTTGTATTAGTGTGTCAGTTACGTGCTTCGTCTTTCGCGTTGTGCTAGCGTGTGCAGCGTAGTGCAGCTTCCATATGCACGACGGTTGCTCATGGTCATCGACGTTGGTAGTCGTGATGGAGGAGACGTGCCACCAGGCGTCAGCGTGGGTGCATCAACGCCTAAGGGCGCTTTAGCCACAAAACACCAATAGACATTATATATCAATGTGCAATAAACATTACACTACTTCTGTGAAGACACGTTTCACTTTCGTGTTCTATACCGATTCCTATATAAGAGGGATCAACCACATTTTTTTTTCAATGCAACCGAAAAGCAATCGCGTTCATCGCTGCTTCCGGTCGCGCTCCAATGCGAATTTTCCCGCGCAGCGTACTTTCGCGCGTCGCTACTATTAAAAAAAAATTACACAATCTTCCCGTAGGGGAACGCTGAGTAGTATGCGAAGCAGCCGTGGGGTCGACTCAAGGTAGTTTTATCAGCTGTATAAACTTGGACATGCAGCAGCACCAGCAACGCGCAGAACTGTTGTCGACGCCGTCGGGGTTTTGCCCGCGTTCGCACCCAACGCGCGCGGCGTTGTTGACTGTTGCCGGTGCCTCTGGGGCGCCTACCGTCGCGCCTCTAACCTAAGCTGCTTCGCATTATCGCGCGCGGAGCCGCAGGTGTCAACGTTACTAGATTAGCTTCAGTTTGCAAGCTCCGCCCAAGCCGCGCGCGCGAATGTGTCCCTTTTCCGTCTCCTCTCGCGGGGTGGCGCTGCCACCTCTCTCGGCCCTAAAACCGCGTTCGCTTGCCTCTGCTGTCAGCGGCCGCCTGCTCCGAGCGCGTTCCAGTGCGTTTCGTTTGCAACACGTGAATTTGTATTTCCTCCGCGATAAGATTGAAGTACAGACCTCAGGGATGGTGAATAAATTACCTTAACTAGTCCATACCCTCGCATTGCTCTTCGCATTACCGCAGATGTGCACATCTGCGGTAATGCGAAGAGCAATGCGAGGTATGGACTGACGTGCTATTCAGCTATAATTGCGCGTTAGACGTTCAGTTAAACTGCTCAACACAAAAATAGCCAATCTCATTTGTTATTTCGGTGTTTCTTAGTGAAGTTGTTTATTTGACGACATAGTTTAAGGCCAGCGATGTCGTTTCCCATCTTTGCGTAAGTTACGAGACTCCGCGTTCATTTCGCGTATTCGTTGCTTGCTCGGGAGTTTGGACCAACGTGTCTGGACGAATGGATGAAAGAGAGCTTGTGTTTTGATTCAACAAAGTAATTTATTACTCTGTAAAATTACAAAAAAATTTTATGCGCCCACTTGGCCATGGATAACGCATTTATCTACAGCAAACGGGCCTTTTTATTTGCCACGGCAGCTTTCACGCTATTCTCAAGGCGGCGATTCATATCCCTAGCGTAGAAGTGCATTCTGGTAACTATAATAAAATTCAGCACCTGACATGTAAAGGCAGCATCATGCTCTACGCATCCAAGACGATCGATGTTCTCCATCTCCAGCTCATCAAGCACGTCCCAAAAGATGTCTGATGTAACTTGATCCCCGCTCAAAGAATGTGAAACTGCGCGGTTCACAACAGCCTTATCGACCCTAGGCACAGCATTTTCCATTTTGAGCTTGTACACAACACTGGCGTCAACAACTTCAAGAGACCAGCCTTGAATTTTCTGGTTTGTTTTTGCCAAATCCACGAGCTCGTTGTAGAGCGACGCGATAGCTCCACACACAGGGGAGTTACTTCCGTCATCGCACAGGCTTGTAACATCGCCATCACCTTGCCTTTTGCGCACCTTAACGGGAGGTGCCCTCCGCAAAGCTGGTTGCTTACGTTTCCGCGCCGGTTTCGACAGGTATGAAGGGCAGTTCGGAAACAAACGGGGAACAGCGTCGTCCTTGAGCGCCCAATTGTCGCGCGGAATGATAACAACGTCCCCGTTTATGTTGTGCACGAACTCCTTCACTAAGTCACTGTCCTCGAAATGGAGATCGCACACAACGCAAGAGCTTGTGAGCTGCTTGTCCAGTCGTGGAATCGCACGCTGCCACACTTGAAGACATGAAGAATCTCTAGGCGCCCGGAAGAAATGCCGCTTCTCGGCAGATCTTTCAGAATCGTAACCGCTTTTGCAGCCGGTTACGAAACAACGCGGCATGTCGGTTGGTCACGATACAACGCCACTTATAACGTCAGACGACTCGAACGTGAAGAACAAAGCACATGAACAAAGCGCATCACCACAGCACCAACAACAACGGTTCGCGCAACGTGCTTCGACGAGCCGCGAAGCCGGGAGCGTGTGACTAGCGCCACCGCGCGGCGGGAGACGGAAAGGGGACACGCGCCGCCGCGCAGCTTTCAAACTGAAGCTAATCTAGTAACGTTGGCAGGTGTTGCCATTCATTGCGCAATCCGGAGAGGAGAGGAGCGTCGGAGAGGAGAGGAGGAATGCCGAGAGGAGATGAGACAAGGAGAGGGAGGAGGATGCGCTTGCGCAGTGCGGGTGTGGACGCCCACGGCGGATGGAGGGAGGAAAGGAGAGAGTGACATAGCCCCATGGAGGAAGAAAAAAAGTTGCAGTGGCTTAGCTCGGCTATGCCAGGATATACGTAGCGTTAGCAAAGGTTCAGCTGATTATTCTTAGCTTTCCTGGTTGCCTAGATTGTCAAGGATTAGCTTGATTGTCATGCTACTGCTGCTCCAATGACACACACGCGGTATACGTATTATGTGGCACATGTATTCATTCCTCCTACCAGGGGCGTAGCCAGAAATTTTTTTCGGGGGGGGGGGGGGGGGGGTTCATCGGCCCGACCAGGGGGGGGCAAGCGTCTGCTTTCCACTACGTGACGTGATCGATAGTAAGTATCGGTAGTTTAAGCACACTCTATGCATGTATATCAAAGACATGGGAACCCCCCCCCCCCCCTCGCGTGTGTGTGTGGCACTGTGTGCTTGTGAAGAAATTAAGTAAAAAGTAATGTAAGCTCAGTAAAATACAGTAAGTACGACAGGTACAGTGGGCGTTTGGAGCAACCGTCTCTCATCGCGCCACTGAATGGACCAGTCTTAGAAAACGCATCATTGAGACGACCCGCCCGATCGGAGAAGACATCATTAATTGTTAATCTCCGTTAAGCGTAGATGGCGTCGTCCTCGTCGGGGCGAAGTGCGTTTCACAGGTCGAGGACGGCTATACATGTGAAAATGCACGTGTTACCAGGCTATACCTACTCCCATAGCAATAGCTTGTTCGCTGCGTCTTTGCGCTAGAAAACTTAAATACGCGCAAAAACGAGTAATGCTTTTTTTTTTTTTTTTTTTACGAAGCTTTCATCGCCTTGCATTTCCTGCGGCAAGTGCATGGGCCGCTGTGTCTTCCGCTGTGTGCGAGCGTGCAGCCGTCATTTGCCTTTACGTCAACATATACAGAATTGTACAGAATATTTCACCGCACTGCATAGTTATGGCATGTGTACGCATTTTAAGTAGTGCGTGCGAGTCATTTCTGCTTCACTTAGGCCGGTGCAAACAGGAAGCGGCCTTGTACCTCACAGAATCTCGACTGATTGGTGTACTAGTGATGCAGGAATGAACTCCGGTCTTGTTCAGTGCATAGTGCACATAATCAATTTCTCAGGACGCGTGAACTCCGACGAGAACTGTCAGCGCCTGCAACAAGAGTTTACTTACGCTGTACTGCGCACAGCAGTAATCCATGCTTGTCGGCTGTCTGTTTCGTTCATTCTGTTGCGAGTCGGTGGAATTTCACTGCTGGCATCAACCCTTTCGTGTGTACATTGCTGGTTTGGGATTCCACAACACAACAGCGACTACCAGAATTTCGTAATTGCTGGTTTGGGATTCAGCAACACAACAGTAACTACCAGCCTTCCGTAGGGGTGCAATCGCAAACGAGAGACGTTTTGCGCTGCAGACTATGGCTACGTTCACATTTGGGAAGCGGCAAGCGGGTGGAGAGGCCAAAGCGGCCGGAAAATCTTTTCCGCGCATGTCCAAGTTCACATTTGTTTTGCTACCACCGCGGCCGCAGCTGCCGCTTTCGTCCACATCCATCTAGTCTGCGTACGTTTGTCGGCGTGGTGGCGCTCATTATCGCATTATTTCGAGCGGTATGTTCATTCACTGACCCACCCGTCATCAAAAGTGATCATCTTGCGCAATTTCGCGTGTCATCTGCGACCTTCGGTAAGTTCCTCGTTGGCGTTCTGTAATTCTCCTCACACGGGCGCGGTAGCGCTGTGTCACAGGTTGCTGCCTAGGCGTGATTATATTTCTTTAATAGCTTTTATTTACAAGTTGTAATAACATTTCATCATTTCGTATTATTTTCGACGCCTCCAGGACACGAAAGCGGCAACGGGAACACCAAAGCTAAAACCCGGGCTGGCCCTTGTGTTGAGGCTCGCCGAAGCCTGCGCGTCCTACGTGAGACCTACGCTCCCAATCTATCGTCGCGACGAGAAAAGCACCCCGCGACTTCTGCAACATACCGTGCACGTGCGAGGAGAATTATGGAGCGCCAACGAGGAATCTGCCTAACTATTGTCTTCCATGGAAGTGGAAGAAGAAATGGCTTTTATACTTCTACCTACTTGTTTTCTAGAAATGGACAATGAATAAACGAAAGACGCGGACACCTCGGAAACGGCGGTTGTGGGTTCAACTGGCTTTGCAAAAGCGCGAGAAGTTGGGTCACGCCAAGGCTTCGTTGCCGCACCTCCTGTCGCGCGACGTTGAATACTATCGCGAGTATTGCTGACAGTACGTTTGAGTGCCACTCTTGTCGTAGAGCAAGGGGTGGTTCTTGATCGCGTCGATCAGCATTACAGCCTACACTTTTGGTGCCATGTTCAATGTTACGACCGGAAGTTTACATGCTAGTGTAGCTTCCGGTCGAGCAGAACGACTTTCCGCCGCGTTTCCGCTTCGCCATGGCGAAAAAAATCGGTCCGAGACCAATTTGGCTCGCCGCCTGTTTTTCTGCCTGTTTTGCCACCTGGGCGGGCGGATTTTTGCAACATTTTGCCGCTTCCGACAGCTTCGAGACCAAGTTCCTACGCGAACGCGGCCTAACCGGCACCTGAAGGGAAGCGGCGGAAATGTATACCGGAAATTTCGACCACCTGGGGACTTTAACGTGCACCTAAATCTAAGTAAACGGGCCTCGAGCATTTTCGCCTTCATCTAAAATGCGGCTGCCGCATTTGTTGCTTCATTTGTTGCGCATTTGTTGTGTCAGAATGCGGCCGCCACATTCGCGCCCAAAACCTCACAGAGTGTCAAGGCCTAGACAAACACCGTGACAGTTTTTTTCCATATGCAGACATGATTCGCTGTAAATTACCAACCCAAACGGAAGCGCCCAGGCATGAAAGTGTGAAAGTAGCACCGGTTTCTTGAAATATGTCAGCGCGAAGCGACGAGAGAAAAGGGTGGGTTAGTGGGAGGGGGGGGGGGTGCAAAAAATTTCGGGGGGGGGGGGGGTTTGAACCCCCCCAACCCCCCCCCCCCCCCCCCCTTGGCTACGCCACTGCCTCCTACGCTCAACCGCTAATTGCCAGGCAACTACTTCGGGATCCGATGAGGCAAGCTTCTCCGTTCTTCTGCGCTGTTGAGCAGCATTTGCGCTCTCCTTCTCCATGGCTATACCACACTGGCAAACGCCAGTCAGAAGCGCAGCGGCTCCAGCGCAGTGTCAGACGGCGACTGCACAGCGAGCGAGCCATGGAGCGAGCGCGCGCCGGCGCCAGTGCGTCTACCACGGCTACGACGTCACTCCTCTGATTGGCGCTGAGCCGTGCTCCCTCAAGGGCTGCAGAAGATAGCGCCAACCTTTCCCTTTCCCTCAAGAACCACTTATCATCACTCCTCTGGAATGCGCAGACCGGCGGCGGTGAGTCGCGCGCGGCGACGGCGGAGTGCGCGAGAGGTACCGGCTCCGGTGGCTCCGGTTACAGTGAACTAGAAGTATTGGGTAGTGGAAAGAGCGGAGGGCTGGGCGCACAGGCAGTGTGAAGCCAAGAGCGAAGACTCCGCTAGGGGCGCTGGTGTGCTCTTCTCGAGGAGAACGTGCCGTTGGAGCCCGCGTTGCCCGCGCAGCTGCAACCGCTTTACCGCGTCGTTCTTGGTGTGACGAGCCAGCGTGCTTTTCGTGTTTTTGCAAGTGAAGCTACTGAAAGTGCCGAGCGTGACCGTTTCTCTGTTCGATGCTTCCCTGTTGTCGCTTTTTGGATAATGTAAGAAAGGAAGAAAAAAAGCGATAGGCATTGCTATGCGCCCGGTTGCAAATGAGGGTATCCTGGTTTTCGAGAAGTACATGAGCGCACGTTGTCTCTATTTGGAGTGCCTAAAGAGAATGACCGGTGGAAAAAATGGAAGATAAATCTTCGCTGCTAAGATAAGCCACTCTCCGATACTTTAATTGTGTGGGAGAGGCACGTTGATGCGCATTTTATTTTGCGCGACTATGTTCCCTTCATCAACGGTGAGGAAGTAATGATTCCTCGAGGTACACCGGCGCTGACCGACGCCGCGGTGCCCGCGCTCCTGCCCGATTTGCCATCCTACCTCTCAAAGAAAATGCGTCAGAGAAGACCCGAGAGAAAACGCGTTGCAGTGTGCCCAGCTGCACGCACGAAGAAGGTGGGTTTGTCTCGTCGCGACGTTCATGAGTCATCATCCCCAGATGATGGTGCGGATGGCAACGACTGCCTGTATGTGACAGTGCCCCAGCATAATCTTCAAACGATCGTAAACAGTGTGGATATTAGAAAATAGACTTTTGGGGCATGTTTTGTTGCAGGATGATCCGAGACGTCATTGAAATAATGAGATGCAGACTTCCAAGCCAAGCTCTGCGGCCAGAATCTGCTTCTGTGGAAAAGCTTCTTTCCTTTTTGACGTGCCTGACCGAATGGGAGCTGCATGTAGGTGGTCGAGGTGGCTTCCTGTCCGCATGTACTACTGTTGGCCTGAGAGTCGCAGTTGCAAGCGTTCTGTCGTTGCTGACCTACATGACAAAGAATGTTAGCTACGAATGCTTAATGACCTCAAAGCTGAGTCAGGACCCAGTTCAAAATCTCTTCGCTATAGCACGGCAGTCAAGCGGTTGCAATACCCATCCAATACCCCAACAGTTTCTCATTACTGCAGTGTGTCTTGCCTAAGTATTTATGGGCTTGCCAGATCTGTTGCTAATGGGAATGCTGAGCCTGGTGTTCTTACAGCCCTCCTTGAGCCAGACATAATAGAAGGCCCAAAGCCTGGTAAAACTGACATAATCCAATGCCTTCTTGATGTTGATAACATTCCCACTGCAGGGTATCAAAAGCAGGGCCCTGTACCAGACCATGTCTCCATGTTTTCAAGCAGAAAGTGACAACCGGCTCATTTTTTTACATTTGTGGTAATGTTGCCAGAAAGTTTTTGTTGAAATTGGAGTGCGATGAATGCCACAAATTGCTTCTCCCAAAGAAGGATGATGTTGATAGTCTTGCTCAGTACACCAGGCTGCGAGACAATGGTGGCCTAGTGTATCCAACCGGATGACTCTTCAGGTTTATTCGAAGATCAGAAAACCTTTTCACAGCCACATTCAGTGCACAGGAGCTGCATCATGAGAGTGTTAAGATGTTATTACTCTTAAGAGAAACCGACAAGACCGGATAGGGCAGGCCAGCCTTACAGAATCTTTGTTGGTGAAGGTTGTAGCTTTTCATGTTACCACACGGCTGCACTTTTTTTCTGAAGTCCTTAAACCATTCCAACGAGTCGGGTCACCTCAAGATATCTGAAGTCGAGCCGCTGTACATGAGTATGTGAAATGGTATTGTGTACTCTCTACCGTGCAACTCATCTGTTTGCAGTATGTTTCTTGAAAATGCCTCCCCCTTATCTATACTGATACTGAAAAAAAACTGTCTGCAGGCTGCTCATGCTCCTGAAATGCACATGTTCATCGCTTGCTTAAATCATAATGAGAAAAGAATGCAACAGTATGCATGCATTCATTACAAATTTGAAGCTAAACATTTCGACAGAATTACCTGCTGGTTGGAAAAATTGATTAGGACTTAGACAGTGACTCCAAGTAAGGGTATTTATTAGCCCGATGTAATATAAACCGCGTGAAGGGCATCCTACCCTCTGTGTATGTCCATTGCCCTGTAGACACGGCGAAAAGAAGAAAAGAGCCCCCACTCTTGGTCACCAACACCAAAACATTTAGCCCCCCCCCCCCCCCCTTCAACGGCTTTCCGGTGGGTAACGCGTCCCCCAGCATCGGTGATCCCAGTCGCCTAGCAACGCCGCAGCCTCCCCACCCTTTCGCCATTTCCGTGTGTCAATAACAGGTGCCCTATCAAGTGTCTCCCCCCCCCCCTTCATTTCTCTCCCCTTTCTGACGATGAACCTTCCAAAAGCTGGACACCGCCACCTCCGAAGAATACCCCCTGAAGAAGGAGCCGAAGTGGCTCCGAAACGTCGGGTTAATACATACCCCTACTTGGTTGGAGTCACTCTCTAGTAAATCCTATTCAATACAAATGTATTTTCTATGTTTCGAACGGGACTTGTGACTGGTGCAACTGGGTAAAAAAAGTGAAATTTTGATGCTAAATGTGCACTCTGTCGATGCAGCACGAAGTGCATGGATCGCGATAACATACATTGCAGGTTCGAACCGTGCCCTGCCATCCCATACTACAGATCTTAGGGTTCTTTACATAAAATCATACTGACATATTTGGCATGACACATCATTCTGAAACTCTGTGCCGCCGCACTCGCCTGCTGCTGCGCTCTGCCGCGGACTCCATCAGCCGGTGCTCGGGAAGTGAGCGCACGCGCCATCTGGTGAGCTTCTACACAATATGCATCGCGCCGAGGCCGCCGCTTCTTCCACTACCCAATACTTTCTAGTGCACTGTACTCCGGTGGTGCGCAAGCCGTGTGACATCACCGATCCTTGCGCATGCGCAGCACGGCTCTTGATGTGCCACGCGAAACGGGCTTGGCTAGGCCAGTGTAGCTAACGCTACAAAAACTATGAGGGAGCGTCACGTGACAATCTTGAAGCCTAGTCATTAAAAATTTAGAGGAATGGGATGATGGGAAATAGGCCCTCACGTGATAGGCAAGCGGTAGATTTTACTCGGCTCGCTTCGGTGGCTTCGATTTCGTCTGCTGCGGGGGTTTCGGAATATGCGCACATACTCGGCGTGGCAAACGCGAGGTTAGTGAAGGAATTCGAGTGTGTGAAGCAGTTGAGTCTCGCCGCCTAATTAGGAGACAGGCGCCAAGGCTGTTGCGAACGAAGGCGTCGGTTAACCGGCATTGCGCCGAACAACCCGGGAGGACCACCTCAAGGACGACTGGTTGTGTTTCGGTGTGGTTTCAGGGAAACGAGGGAACCTTTCGCCCTGTAAACGTGTGAAGGCAACCAAGCCGCCCTTCCGACGACGATTCGTTGCGTTTGACGACGTACTCTAAGAAACAATGATGCCTTTCGCCCCCGCAAAATGTGCACGCGATTAAGCGAGCGTACAGGGTCCGAAGCGACTGTCCCTGCGGGGAAAAAATGCGTCCCGTCTTGTGCCCAAGGATGCACTGGCGAGCCGGAGACTCCGAACATATTTAGGGCCGTGCTGGCCCGTAGCGCAGTCGAGACTGTTGCTCGAGATCTGCTCAACGTCTTCGGCCTCTTAGCAGTCACCTTGACTTGTTTCATGTCACGTCAGCGTTCAGAATAAAAGCATTTCACCACTACAAAGCGTCATTTTTCTTTTTTTTCTTGACATGTATATCAACACAATAGGTTTTACGTTGAGGTAATTTGTTTATTAACTAACATGCCAAACACAGTTGACTTTGGACAATTGAAGCTCATTAATACATTAATTGAAAATGCGAGTTTGAAAATTCTAAGCAATCTAAAACCATTGCTGGCCTTTTGTTTTCAGCGCAATATGCAGTACACTAAAATGCAGTTCTGCCACCAAATGTAACTGACAAGATTGAGAACATTTACAATTTGTGTCAGCACTGCAGCTAACTTTGTGTTAGCACACACCTGAATTTCGGGATCTGCAAAGAATGGAATGTGCATTGCCCCCTCTATAGGATGCTTTCAGGCAAAAAACAGCAAAGGCATTGCATACATATTTGGCCAACAGCATATTGTTCAGGCTGCTCAGAATATCACTGTGCGCAGCACTTAGCTATTGATGACGATGAATTGGTGTTTTGTGGCACAAGGGCCAAGTGCACTTTGCTAATATAACTTGTTATGCAATGTTTAATTTCCTTTTTTTAAAAATATTTGCTTCAGGGCATAAGTTGTACTTGAAAAGGTTAAAAGCTGTTCAGAAATACCCAGTTTAAGCTGAATTACGTGTTCACATATTGACACGTATACATGTTTATCTTTCGCCGATGGCCGCTTTCCACCGGCTAACAAATGCTAAACGTTATCGCTCGGCGCAGGACGCGCCTGTATCGGAAGTTTCTAGAACGTTATCGATGCTTCTTTCCGTTGCCTGTTCTCACCGACGCTTGTGTTATCTGATTGTATGAGCGACGCGAATTGTCTAGAACTTTCTGGAAGACACGCGCGTACCAGGGATTATTCTGGAACCTTCGATGACTCAGGTATAAAAGCCGACGCGTTTTGCTGCTGATCAGATTTTCGACGATCGCCGACTGTGTTCGCCGCTATCGTTGTGCTTTGAGTGTACATACCTTGCTTTTGTGGGCATAGGTTCGCCCAATAAACAACCAGTTTCGTCGTACACAGTTTTACGACTGTTTTCTTCAGTGTCACTACTACGTGACATCTGGTGGAGGTGCTAGTTCGTTCATGCACCGAACGCCCCCGCAAAGCCGCGACCCAAGCCCGAAACCTGAGGACGAGACCAACGTCGCCAAGGACCAGCGAGCTAGCCGTAGGCAGCAAGGACTTGTGCCGGAGTTCGGACTTCTTCCCGAAAAGACCACTGCAATCAAGGCCAAGTCAACGACCAAAATGGCAGCACCAGCGTCCCCCATCCTGCTGCAGCAACCTCGGGAGCCACCGACCTTCCGTGGATCATCGGCTGAAGACCCTGAAACCTGGCTGGAGACATACGAGCGGACCGCGACGTTCAACAAATGGAGCGACGACGACAAGTTGCGCCATGTCTATTTTTCGTTAGATGACGCTGCTCGGACCTGATTTGAGAACAGAGAGACCACCCTGGTTACGTGGGACCTTTTTCATGAAAACTTCGTGAGGACCTTCACGAGTGTCGTACGAAAGGAGAGGGCAGAGGTTCTCTTAGAAACCAGAGTGCAATTGCCGAACGAGAACATCGCGATCTTCACGGAGGAGATGACTCGCCTCTTCCGCCACGCCGACCCCGACATGTCTGAAGAAAAGAAAGTTCGGTTCTTGATGCGGGGTGTCAAAGACCAACTATTCGCCGGATTGATGCGCAACCCGCCCAAGACTGTCGCCGAATTTCTTTCCGAGGCTACAACGATCGAGAAGACGCTTGAAATGCGCGTCAGGCAATACAACCGCCGTGCCCTGACCAACTACGCCGACGCTCAAGCGCTAGGCGCCGACGACCTGCGCGAGACCATTAGAGCGGTCGTTCGCGAGGAGCTGCATAAGCTCTTTCCCAGGTCGCAGCCTCACGTGGCATCCATCGCCGACGTCGTCAAAGAGGAAGTTCAGCGCTCACTTGGAGTTCCCGATGTGCAGCCACAATCGCCGCATCCCCAGCCGGAAGCGCTGACCTACGCCGCCGTCGCCCGTCGTCAAGGCCCCCCTCCGCGCTCGCGCCAGGGCCCCGTAACGCCACAGTTCCGTCGTCCACCGCCGCCGTCCACCAGGCCGCTACATCTCGCCGCATCGCCGTCAGTACAACGGTCCCACCCGGGGCCGATCTCCCAGCCCTTACCCGGGAAACTAAAGGCAGCAACCGATGGAGGTGCGGTTGCTGTACGACGCAATGCCGAAGATCCTCCGACGCCGCCGACGACGACGATTCGCTATTCATCACAACGAGATATCAGCACGACACCTAGCAACAGCCTTGACAGCACTTCGCCGCCGAAAGGAGACCTTTCGACGCGACGTAGCAGCAGCAGAGCAAGCCGACGCAGCCGTGATCCGACGCCACGAATTAACCGCAACGCCAGACGCCGGTCTACCGATCTAGACGTGCTCATTGATGGCCATAACGTCACCGCTCTCGTCGACACTGGAGCCGACTATTCCGTCTTCAGTGGCCCGTTCGCCGCCAAGTTGAAGAAGGTGAAAACAGCCTGGCAAGGACCCGATATCCGGACAGCTGGAGGCCACCTAATAACGCCGACTGGAATCTGCACAACGCGAGTCACCTTAAACAACGGCACTTACCCGGCGAGCTTCGTAATCCTGCAGCACTGCTCCAGGGATGTCATCCTAGGCATGGACTTTCTAAACCAATACCGTGCAGTCATCGACTTAAGATCCAAGTCGATAACGCTTTCAACGCACAACGCGCTACCACCGGATACAAGCATAAGTTACCATGCCTTGAATGTGCTTGAAGAACAAGTCACCGTTCCGCCTCGCTCCAGCGTAATGATTTCCGTCGGTACCGAAGTGCCTGCAGACATGGAGGGCATCATCGAGGGCCATCATCGCCTACTGCTCGACCGTGAAATTTGCGTCGCTAGAGGCATAGCTGAGCTACGTGCAGGGAAAGCAAGGGTGATGCTCACGAACTTCAGCCCTGAATACAAGCACATTAACAAAGGCACCACGGTCGCCTACATCGACGAAATAGTACAAGCCAGCAGTGCTTTCGCCTTCACGGATTCCAGTGCACCTGCAACGACGACTATGATACCTGAGCCAACTTTCGACGTCAATCAAAACCTTCCCAGGCATAAGAAAGAACAACTAAAAGCTCTGCTCCTGCAATACAAGGGCTGCTTCTCGTCGTCGTCAAAAGTTCGACAAACCCCTGTCGCCAAGCACCGCATCATCACCGACGAAACTGTGCGCCCACTCCGTCAGAGCCCGTACCGAGTTTCGGCGCGCGAACGTGAAGCCATAAGGCACCAAGTCGACGAAATGCTACGCGACGACATCATCCAGCCGTCCAAGAGTCCGTGGGCGTCCCTCGTGGTGTTAGTGAAGAAGAAGGATGGAACCCTACGTTTCTGCGTCGATTATCGTCCCCTCAACAAGATCACGAAGAAGGACGTATACCCCCTCCCACGGATTGACGACGCCTTGGATCGACTCTACAACGCAAAGTATTTTTCGTCGATGGACCTCAAAACCGGCTACTGGCAAATCGAAGTCGACGAGAGGGACCGGGAGAAGACTGCGTTTATAACACCAGACAGACTGTTCGAGTTCAAGGTCATGCCGTTTGGTCTTTGCTCGGCACCTGCGACTTTCCAACGCGTCATGGATACAGTACTGGCAGGCTTGAAGTGGCAGACTTGCCTCGTCTATTTGGACGACGTCGTTGTGTTTGCCTCAAGCTTCGAAGAACACCTGCGGCGCCTTGAAACAGTTCTTCAAGCAATCAAAACCTCCGGACTCACGTTAAAGCCAGAAAAGTGCCGCTTCGCATATGAGGAGCTCTTGTTCTTGGGCCACGTCATCAACAAGTCTGGAGTGCTCCCCGACCCTCAGAAAACTGCAGCCATCTCCAACTTTCCTCCGCCCGCTGACAAGAAGGCAGTGCGTAGATTTCTTGGACTGTGCGCCTATTACAGGCGCTTCGTCAAGGATTTTTCACGGATCGCAGAGCCACTGACGTATCTCACGAAGGCCGACGTCGAGTTCAAGTGGGACACGCCGCAACTCGAAGCATTTGAAGAACTGAAGCGACGCCTGCAATCGCCGCCAATACTTGCGCATTTCGACGAAAACGCCGATACCGAAGTCCACACCGACGCAAGCAGCGTAGGACTCGGCGCCGTGCTTGTGCAGAGGACTGATGGACTAGAAAGGGTTGTAAGTTACGCTAGCCGGTCGCTATCGAAGGCGGAAGCAAATTATTCCACAACAGAAAAGGAGTGCCTCGCCATCATCTGGGCTACATCAAAGTTTCGCCCCTACCTCTATGGCAGGCCCTTTAAAGTTGTGAGCGATCACCACGCCTTGTGTTGGCTAGCTAACTTGAAGGATCCTTCAGGTCGCCTCGCACGATGGAGTCTGAGACTTCAAGAATTCGACATCACCGTCGTTTACAAGTCCGGGCGAAAGCACTCTGACGCCGACTGCTTGTCTCGCGCCCCCGTCGAACCGCCGCCACAAGACGACCAGGATGACGACACTTTCTTGGGACCCATCAGTGCCGACGAATTCGCCGAACAACAGCGAGCCGACCCGGAACTAAGGAGCCTTGTAGACTACCTGGAAGGCAAGACCGTCATTGTGCCGAAGGTGTTCAGGCGAGGATTGGCGTCGTTTTTCTTGCAAAACGACATTCTCCTAAAGAAGAACTTCTCGCCTCTCCGAGCCAACTTCCTCCTCGTGGTACCCGCAGCATTGCGTCCAGAGGTTCTGCAAGCTCTCCATGACGACCCAACGGCTGGACACCTCGGTTTTTCCCGCACGCTCGCGAGGATACAAGAAAAATACTACTGGCCTCGCCTCTCTGCCGACGTCGCCCATTACGTAAGGACATGCCGAGACTGTCAGCGACGCAAAACACCGCCGACAAGGCCAGCCGGACTTCTACAGCCAATCGAGCCACCTCGCCGACCGTTCCAGCAGATCGGGATGGACTTACTGGGGCCTTTTCCGACGTCGACGTCCGGGAATAAATGGATCGTCGTCGCTACGGACTACCTCACCCGCTACGCCGAAACAAAAGCCTTGCCCAAAGGCAGTGCCGCCGAGGTAGCCCGATTCTTCGTTGAGAACATCCTCCTGCGTCACGGTGCCCCAGAAGTCCTCATCACCGACAGAGGCACGGCCTTTACGGCAGAACTAACTCAAGCCATCCTGCGGTACAGCCAGACAAGCCATCGCCGCACCACCGCCTACCACCCGCAGACGAATGGCCTCACCGAGCGCCTAAATAAGACCATCGCCGACATGCTGGCAATGTACGTCGACGTCGCACACAAGACGTGGGATGCCGTCCTTCCGTACGTGACCTTCGCATACAACACGGCCGTGCAAGAAACGACGCACATGGCGCCGTTCAACCTGGTCTACGGAAGGAACCCGGCAACGACGCTTGACGCCATGCTACCAGACGTCGCTGACGAAGAAAATCTCGACGTTGCCACTTATTTGCAGCGTGCCGATGAAGGTCGACAGCTCGCCCGCCTGCGCATCAAGAACCAGCAGAGGACTGACAGCCGACACTACAATCTACGACGACGCTACGTCGAGTACCAGCCCGGCGACCGTGTTTGGGTCTGGACTCCGATACGCCGACGAGGACTTAGCGAGAAACTGTTGCGTCGCTATTTCGGACCATATAAGATAATCCGACGTATTGGCGCACTGGACTATGAGGTCGTGCCAGACGGCATTTCGCAATCACAGCGGCGCCGGGCACGACCAGAAGTCATCCACGTGGTGCGTCTTAAGCCTTTCTACGCCCGCTGACGAGCTTATAGGTACTTTGTTACTTTGTTATTTTCTTTCTTTATTACGCGTCGTTTTGTTTTCGCTTTCGCGTTTGTTTGTAGCATCGGGACGATGCTTTTTAAGGGGAGGGTATTGACACGTATACATGTTTATCTTTCGCCGATGGCCGTTTTCCACCGGCTAACAAATGTTAAACGTTATCGCTCGGCGCAGGACGCGCCTGTATCGGAAGTTTCTAGAACGTTATCGATGCTTCTTTCCGTTGCCTGTTCTCACCGACGCTTGTGTTATCTGATTGTATGAGCGACGCGAATTGTCTATATAGACGAATCCACACAGACACGGCTCCAGCAACGCACGGAAGTGACGTCACTAAAAGACAACGTCACACGCACGCGTATTTCCGGTTTTTTGTGGGCGCGTAGTTTGATTTTATGTTGTTCGCACATGGCATTCGGTTGATTCAGTACGCATCCCGTAAGCCGCGCTTGCGGGTCGTGCTTTTCTGCTGCCACTGGTGCTGGTCCCAAGGCCTGGTTCTGCTGCATCCTCGCAAGCCTTTAACATCATCCTTTTATATGCGCGAAATCTGCATTTGAGCGTTATTTTATATTTACTGGCGTTATCTTAATCTTTTCTAATAAGTATTTTGTTTGTATTTTTATTATTTTTGTCTCGTATCTGCCGTTCTTGTTGCTGCTGTTCGCGACCGCTTGCTTTGTTTTATATGTGCTAAAGCCGCATTGCAGCGTTATTTTATATTTGCTAGCGTTATATTAATTTTTTCTAATAAGTATTTTGATTGTATTTGTCGCGTATCTACCGATCTTGCTGCTCTTGTTCGCGACCGCTTGCTTCGTTCATCCCTAACGCGGATTTCTCGGATTTGGCAATATATATACTGCTGCCTAGAAGGTAGCCTTCTTTCGTGTGTGAAAAAAGCTCAGATTTATTTTCTCGCAGTTTCATCTTCTTTTCTTTTACTCGGTGTTATTTTAGATTGTACTGCTTGCGAAATGACACGTGTTTGGTTGCCGGCGACGCGATGGTGAAATACTTGGACCAGTATTTCCTATCGCGTCGTCGTTTGTCAGTCAGTGTTGCCGCGCATAGAGGAATAAATATTGAGGATTTGCTCTCAATGATTGCTGTGCTGACAAGCTAGCTGGTTTTGATATTGGCATCGTGCACGTTGGCACTAACAACACTGATAACAGTGTCAGCGTGTGCATCGACAAGTATCGCCAGCTCGCTCAGGGGATCATTGAAAGGAATTCCATGGTGCATGTAGCTTTTTCTGCCATTCTTCCTCGGGGGCAGAATCAGTACCGCCCATGGGATCAGTACTATTCATGAAAAATTTCCTCATTGGGATGGCTTTCAAGATGTGCTTCTTGGTCAGCATTTACAATGTGCTCAAGTAAAAAGCCCTTTTATTCAAATCTTGCATGTCCGAAACCCCGATCACTGGCTTACAGTAAGCAATGTTGACGCTAATGAAAACACAGTGTTTGTATCTGACTCGATTGACCAAGATACTCCTTCCGATGCCGTCAGGCAAATCTGTCATATGCTAAAATTGCAGTCTCCAACGCTGACCATTCGCACTAAAGGGGCACAAAACCAGCGCAACACACGTGACTGTGGCTTGTTTGCAATTGCAAATATGTATTATGTAGCATCAGATAGGCGTCCAGAAAATTTAAACCTTAATCAGAGTATGCTGCGCAGACATTTGCTGAAATGCATACAAAAAGGCAACATGGAAGATTTTCCACTCACAAGCTCTCTCACTGTTCGTGTGCGGCCAAAAGATTGCATTTACAAGTTGCATTGTGTGTGCAGGCAACCGCTATATGCTGGAGATACTATATACTGGACATTTTATGTGCATATTGTTGAAGAGGATTTCACAGAGCATGCCTTGGCCCTTTAGCGGATAAATGGGATAACAAAGTAATTATGTGCTCTAAGTCATGTTTGGCTACTGCCAAGCAAAAGATCCATACTCATAGTACATAGCATTCTTCTCTTGGTACAGTGAAACCCGAACATAACAAACCAGACCAGCATAAACTGAATTCTCCTCTATATCACACACGCATAACTTGCTGACTGATACTCATGTCAGACACTTGCTCATAAAAGGGGCTTTTTTTTAGCCTAAATGCAAGAATACTCAGAAGCATTCCAGCAGTGTACTATAAGCAAGATCCAATTGAGTGGCAATTTTTAGCGACTGGCAAGCTGTTCAAGGCACAAGTAAAAATTGCTGTCTACTATGCGTAGTTCCGTTTACAAAAAAGCAGAGATCTTTGGCTTAATTTTTCCACTGAAGACGAAAAATTTGTGTAGAATGAACACAATACAAAAGTTTTTCATTTGGTTAGAGATGGGTTGGATTTAAAGAGTTACCTAATATAGTGAGCTATTTTTAGTGCATAGGCCTGCTTGTTCTAATCAGGTTTCAGTGAATCCACAAGCTACCAGTAAACACTGGCACAACAAAGTGATGTGAAATTTTTTTTATTGTTCTATTCAGTTTTATATTCTAGTCAACTCTACTGGCAAAGAAGGGCAACATTTCATGTGAAGGTAGCAGAAATAGTTCTAGTCAACTCAACCGGCAAAGAGGGCAACATTTTATTGTGAAGGAAGCAGAGCTAGTTCTAGTCAACTTGTTTCTGGCCAAGAATTGCCGCGTTCATTGTGAAGGAAGCAGAGCGAGTTCTATTCTACTCTACTTCCAAAGTAGGGCACCATTTCATCGAGAAGGCAGCCAGAACTAGTTCTAGTCAACTCTACCCAAACTAACCTAATATAACCTAACCCCGGTGGCAATTTACAATTTATTTGTACACTTCAGTGCTGTTAAGAGGTTTATTTGTTCATTAACAATGCACTAACATAGTTCCATTGGTAGTTGTTTAACTGCTTTATGGTTGCCTGCGGCATCGGGGATTGTTACGGCTCAACTGCAAGGAACAAGTTCCCAACATATTTTTGAGCGGTTATTTGATTTGGCATGGGCAGACTTCAGCATCTAAAGAGCGTCACCCCCAGTGTCTCATTGTTCTTGACACCGCCAGCTGGCGTCGACAATCCCTCGGGAACTTGTTTATTGTGGAACTTGTTTATGTGGGCAGGTTCACTTTGTATTATTGAATTTGAAAACCTGATTATTCTGCTTCTAAGTAGCCACAAGTATTTTGGATATTCAAGTATGTTACAAAATTTGCTTTCCATTGGTCTGATACAGCTTTAGCAAACAAAATCTGTACTTGCATTGCCCACATTACCTTCCTGTTGCCGCAAGTCTCTCGGCGGAGCCTGACCGCTACAGAGCGCATTCTCGGGTGGCGGATAGAGAAAAGTCATGTCGTGAAGCCGTGCTAAGCAGCTTCATGCAAGACAGGCACGTGTGCCCGCGGACCCACAGGCTAAAGAAAAATGCTACACAGCAGCACTCAGATTGTCACAGTGACATATTCATATTTGAGTGCAATTTGCAGATTCTTTTTAATCCTTTGTACTTCACTTGTGCTTTTTTCCCTCTTTTGTACAGGTCCCCTAGATGTACCACCTGCGTGCATTCACTACCATCAAGTCATCAGGAACGCGTGTACCTCTATGTGAATTGTACGCTGTTTTGTCTAAGATGAAAAATCAGACTTGTATAGTTTGCTGTAATGGTTCTGCCAATAAAAGTTTGGTTATAAATGTTTACTTTTCCTGCAAAGCTGGCATTGTATATGTGACAGGCCAATGCAGCATATTACTTATATATAGCTTTTTTCTACATTTTTTTTGTAGGTGCACGATATTTACCTGCTATGAAATTGGGAGCATTGCTTCCCTTTGATATAGTGAGTGCAAAAGAATACGCGAAAAGCACACAGCACAACAAAAAGATATACACTGGACTTCTTTTTTTTTTGTACTGTGTGTCTTTTGCATGGAAGCCAAGTTGCACTGCATAGTTGATACGAAACACACAAGATGATTATGCACCATCTTGTGTGCTTTAGCATTTTTACTTGGGAGTATTTTGTATCAGCTATGCAGCACAACTTGGCCTCTGTGTTCCATAACCAACTAGCCTCCACATAACTGTTTTTTTTTTCCCTAACTGAGTTATGTGCTAGGTCCTCGGTTAGCCTTTTTATATACTACTACTCTTTGATCGGGTGCTTATCACTATCATATTTGAGGCAAGGTATAGCTTTGCCTACAATTTTTATTGGCCATTAACACAAGTAGACAGAGACAACAGCATAAAAAAATTCATGCTAAAGGGCAGCACTCGAATCCAACGCTCAAGTCCAGATTATGCTCTTTTGCAATGAACTCGTGTTAAATGCACAACACACATTTATTGTTGGACTGTCTTTCACATATGCTTTTACTGTTGTGTGGGTGATCAAGTATTGGGCTCCTGTACCTACACTGAGCATACTTAAAGAATTATAACACGTTTCAATGATCCAGATCACATTTTTGTATGCACTATACTTGTTTCTTTATTTTTCTAGAACGCATTCTGAGTATCCCAGAGACATTGTGTTGCAAGACTTGTGCATTTTACGCAGATGTTCAGTGAACATCTAGAAAAAGGCATTGAAATGTTACCTGAAAATGGCCTCAATATTAATTCAAAGTTATTCATACTTTGCTTGAGTGAAAGAATACAGCACATTTTTATGGTGTATGACAGTGTAGCCCACCTAAATGTTACTTTAATGTAGCAGAGTAATTTGTATGCTCAATAAAACAGCTATATAAAGGTAGCCTGCTTTAATACATGAAATGGGTGTGAAAAGGTGTGACATATTTGAGGGATAAAAATAATACCAAGGTAATTTCACTACAGTTGTTAAAACTTGCTGTTAAGCACTCACTCAAAGCACCTAAATAAACTTTTCCATGCCTTATTTACATACTATCCCTACAAACACTGTTGAGCATGCAAAAAATTCAATTAAATAATTAGTAATGTGAAAGCTCATTCGTTTTATTAGACATCTAGAGGAAAAGTTAAAAATTATGTGTGCTGTGGAGAAAACATGTAAACATGCACAACTTAAGCATTTCATGATTCAGCTACTAGGAATTTATGGCTTTTTATTATCATTTTGCTGCAGGCTAAGGTAACCAATAAAAACTAAGGATTTGACAGCATACTTTGCCACATTGAAATTCATATCGCCCTGTTGTTTGGATGCTTCAGGCCACAAGTAGCTGCTCTAGGTACTTTAATGCTTCCTCCAAAAAGTGAACCTGTATGGCTTGAAGTGCTTTTTCTCTGCGCCAAGAAAGAAATACGAACAGGCTCATAAATATTCATGCGAAAGCTATTGAACACTTCTTTCTCTAGGGTTTCAGAATTGGTAAAGCACACTAAACATACATGTAGAGCAAGAAGTTATCCGCTGACTGCACCACTTAACATCCTACCATGCTGTGGTGAAGCTATACAGTTGACCCATCCCTTTTTTCTAGCGCCTAACTGCAAGTAGCTCACATCAATAAATAGGTCATCTGCAGAGTGTCCCAGAATTGTGTATTGAGAATTCTTTGCATGTGCTAATGTTTCTCCAGATATTCAGCTTCAGTAAATTAAGAAAACTAGGCTAGAACATAGCACTGCTAACTGTCTAAGTATGCAATAGGTTGTGATGATTGTGACATCTCGACACCTGCAAGCACGTGCGACCTTGCACACTCTCGTTTATCAAAGTGACGTTCCTATACCTCGTACCTCTCACAAGCTTGCGATTTCGTGCAAACTGTGACACACCCGTGTACACTCAACCCAGTTCTAAAGTGGGTGAAGTCTGCCCATAATGCTATAAAGCAGTGTGTGACTGTTGGTGGAATCGAATCTGTCTTCCAGCACAGTGGCCCAATGTTCTAACCATTAATCCACAATTGCACGCGTACTTCTCTCATGCCAAAGTCACTCTTGGACAGTGGCGTACCAATTATTTCTTGAGTGGAGGGTGAAGGGTGGGGGGGGGGGGGGGCAAACTGCAAATGATCTCGCAACTCTCTGTCTCTCTCTCTGTCATTATATATTTATATTTGGAATTACTATTACAATAAGTGAAAAAGCCTGGAAATGTATCTGTCAGTTATTTTTAGATTCACCAGACATAGATATATCTATAAATCATACATGGTGAACCATGGCCAGCTTGAAATATTATTTAAATTTCGATTTATTTCTTGCAACTATATAAAGTCTCAAGATGATGCAGGTACAAAAGGCAATGAGCGTCCAGAGGTTCCTGATCCCACCCAGTAGCACCGCAGGGCACGTAAAGAAAATCCCCATTTGTTACAGACAATTTTACTAATTAAACAAGAAATTGTACTTGCTGTTTAGGTCTATAGCACAAATGTATCGCTAGTTAAGGTAGTAGTATTATCGAGGTTATACACAATGAAGTACAATCAACATGAATGACTCTCAATATTCACACAAGAAAGGACAGCAGATGTGTGCGACCTTGGAGAATTACAACCAAATTTCCAGCAAAGCTGTTTCTTTCGAACAGTTGAAATGAAAATTTCAGTTTCCTGTAATTATATCACACTGTTAAAAAGTTGCCTGTATATGACGTTTCTGTTGGAAATCTGGCTTGCATGTAATGCTTTGGAGTACTTCTTTTTGGAAATTTAAAAAACCATTAATTCACTTAACACATTACTTTGTCATAACGTTTATCATAGTGTACTACCTCCCTACTCATCCCCCCCCCCCCTGCCCTCTCAAATTTCTGTAGATTTGATATCGGTTGAGTTCACAGTCCTCCCAGGTCAACGGGATAAATTCTGCTTTGTTCGTAAAACACCTTCAGAAAGCTCCAGATCACTTGCTTGCGTATTTTACTGCAACTATCATAATTAGTCCCCTGTCTGAAGTTTACTGACATAATGCCCATACTGCGCTCTTTATTTTCTCCAAATATAAACAATGTGTTTTGTTTAGTTCACCGAGGACATCGCTGAAACCAACTAGGAACGTTTTAGGATGCATAAAAAATAGTGCGGAAAAATGATGGCTCAGTAATTATTTGCAACGCTTGTAACTAGACCATGAATGTAAAAATTTTGTCGCACATAGTACTTACTTTAACCCCCTCCCCTTTTGACGAAATATAATTTTGTTGTAACCAACAGCTACGTCGGGACATTGGGAAGAACAGCTGAAAGCGGTCATATTATATGCTCTAACGCTTGAATAAGATTTTTTATGAAGACTGTTTGACCCAGCCCCATTTAACTCGCACAGAGAGTTTTCATAGCCTACCACCAATTTTCACTAAATTTGGTCTTGGTGGCGTTTACTGTTCTGTCAGGGCAGTGGGCTCAATTCTGCCCCACTCGTTAGATAGGTTCTAGAGGCTATTGCTACAAGCACTCTAGAGTGCTTGCATACGTAATTCATTGCAACAGTCCCAATTACCCATCTATTGTCAACTTTACCTCCAGATCAAACGTTACCTGGTCTTCAAAGTCACAAAACTGAAAGAAGCTACCTCCTTTAGTTCAATGAGGACACCATGCGAACCCGGTATATCATGCATGAAAAAGTTAAAGGCAAAAAATGAGGGTTAAATAAATATTCGTAACGCTTCTAAATAAGCCAGAAATGTTAAAACTCCGCGAGACATTGTAGTTAAAATGCTGCCTATTCCATAAAAGTATAAAATATCGGAAATGCAGAATTCTCTTGGGGACATTGTGAAACCTAGCATTGTGAAACCTAACAACAGCGTGATATTTCCTAATACTTGCTTACAGACAGTTTTTTAAAGCTGTACTTGATCAACATGCATTTACCATTGCACATAAACTTGGCGTATTATTCCCCCTATGTTCGCACAATTTTACCTCATTTGTAGTTGTAATTATGACAGTGCAGCAGTCTATTATATCAAAAAAGGCGAATTTAACCCACTCATCATACACATTGCCAATATATTGCCTATAACATGCCCCTAATTTTCCCCAGCTATAAACAAGATGGCATGGTTAGCTCACTGAGGACAACGGAGAAACAAACTACGCCCCTCGTATGATGCACAAAAACACATGAAAAATTGAGGGTTTAATAATTATCTGGAACACTTGCATTTAAAGCAAGAAAGGGAAAGTTTCGCTACTCATGGCGCTCAGAATTCTATTTTCACGGAATTTCAAGTCCGTATCTTGTGCAGTTGTTTTAGAAGTCCGGGAAACTATTAGACTAGCGGCACTATGACACCCTGAAACACTTCAACGAGTAACTTTCTACAAAGGCTGTAATGAACCTAAATAGAATGAACATATATCGCTTGTCACTCAGAACAATGCTTCGTACTTCGAATAAATATAAACACCGTGCTGTTAAATGCCGTGTATAACGCGTAAAAAATTGGGGAAAGAGAGTATTCCGTAACTGTTTTTCGAGCACATAAGCAACCTCCGCGGTTCAAGTTTTCGGTACACGTCACCAAAAAGTGGCCATTTCTTCAAAACATCAAATATATGCTGCTCTTGCTCCTGCCAGGAAACAAGTAATAGTGTAGCTCTTATTTACAAAGGACCTGAAAATAAAATCGACAAAATTAGAAGTTGTGCTTCGAAAATTTCCTGCCATAAGGCACACCAAGGATTTCATGCCGCAAGGTACACCAATCGTTGGGGGTGAGTGAGTAAAAAACATTTATTGTGGCTATGTACAAAGAGAACGTTTGGGACCAGCCAGAAGGACCCGCCCCGTACAAATTCTAGGAGGGCTTCCTATTCCAGGACCCCTGTGGCTTTTGCGGCAGCCCGGTCTCGGTCCACCAGGGCACATTGGTCCTGTATGGTCGAGCGGCTGATTATAAATCTTTATCAGGACTTCTCCCCTCGCCCGTGGATTATATATGGCAAGCGGATTGTGTTTTCAAATACGGTTAAGTGGTCCCAAAAAAACTGGGCATGATGCGAGTAGCACAAGCGGAAATTTGTTACGGCTAGAACAGTCCAGCTCCAGGCCTTCACATTGTGAGCGCGTATGGCGAATCCCGTGTTTCGCCCGCTACAGCGCATCACAAGGAAGCACAAAAGACAATCCTCGCTGCCTAAGCAGGGTATACATATAGCAAATAAAAGCATTATCTACATGGCCACTCTATTGCAAAATAAAATTTAGCTTCAGCTGTAGTTTTGTTGAACTTTCCAGCATGCAGCCGAAAGTGCCCACTTTCAAAAGTGTGTGTGTGTGTGGGGGGGGGGGGGGGGGCAAATGGCATACTTCAAACCCCCCACTTTTGACAGTAGGGAGGCAAGTGCCCCCCGGTAGCTATGCCTATACTCTTGGAAACATCTGGCACGTGCAAAACATGCCAGTTCTTTCATTCTTCCCTCTTGACAGCTAGTATTTTGAGATTCTGCGCTAAACTGCACTGTCTTTGCGATCAGGCCACATTTTCTGCTAGATCTTTCAAAGTGGTTGAAGTTCCCCTATAATGCTGTCGCATTCAAAGTAATAAACTAACATCAGCCCAATAAGATTAGTGGGTCCTTGCAGCTGTTATGTGTTAACATGTCATGCTCATAATACGTCATGCTAATGTTCTACCTGTAAGTATGTCATGCTATCTCTTAATGTGTCAAGCACCTAGAAGTGACACTACCATGTTCTTTAGTTCCAGCCTGTCTGCATAACCGTTTACCAGTCATGTATGTTGGCATTATGAGATAAGCTCACTCTACTTGCACACCAATCTTAGCCTGCTCAAGCTTGGTGGAGCAAGGTATTCTTAATTCATCAATGTATTAAAAACTCCTTCATCAAAATGTGTTCGAACTAAATCAGGTGTCACACTTTCACAATGGATAGAAGGGCGCGAGTGGAAGAATGGTAGTAGTGCTGTCACGATGCCACTTTGCCCAAGCGAAGTTTCATTAGAGCTAAAACCTAGCTCAAGCATGCCTAGTGCGTGAATTAATGCAGCTTTCACTGGGAAATACATGACAGGGCACTTTGTGCAAGCAGAATAGACAAAAAAGCTGCCGCATCAGGTTGTAGGAAATGGCGTCACTGCGGGCAGGAGGCAGTGACTTGATACAGAAGAAAATGGTTTAACAAAGGATTACTCGGTTACATGGTGATGGAGCTAGCAAAAACAGTGGCCGAGTGCGCCCGCGTCTAGGGCGAGCTGCCTCGTTGTTCTCCGGTTACGGATACTAAGAGCTGAATACGTTGCACCATCTGGGCCGGTACGCCCCATACTATGGAAGAGCAAAACCTTCAGCAAGGGCATAGAGTTTCCCTACTAAACTGAGTACAGGGACATCACTTACACCACGCATCGGCACAAATTTCAGTGCGAAAACCCAACGCGCGTAAATTCGACGTTACTTTGCGGTGGCAGCACTATGCACTCATTGTTTGCGAGCAGCAATAACTATTCGTCATTACATGATTAGTGCGGATTTTCTGGGACACAGTGCCAAATCCCGCACTAGAAGTGCTGTTTGCAAAACGTGCTACTTGTCCATCCAGGCGCTGAACAGTTATAGCAAGCCGAAAGCAGTCGCAATTGTTCAGATACAAACATTTTACAACTCATCGTAACCTCAATGTAAAACTCACCGTCGAACACATCGTCGTTGAAAAGCATTCGGAAGCGATGCTCACGCTTGAAGTTCAAACGACGCGCACAAGAGACGCGAACTCACGAACGTTACGATATGCTAGTACATAAGTGGATTAGATTGACTTGCAATGCTTGCCCGCATCTCTATCTTACTTGAACAATGTGGTGTTTTACCGCTGTATTTAGTATATTTGATTTGTTTATTACTACGCGCCGGTTCTGCAAGAAGCGGTGTCAAAGCGAAAGTTCTGCGAACGCGCTGCCGACGTTGCATATCCAATGCTCGGTCAGCTACGTACGCGGCGCCGCGCTAACGCCCATCGAACATTACGTTCCCTCTGGGTCAGTCATCGTTCACAGCTCTTCAACACAAATTCCTGCTAAGCGCTTTTCCTGTGAGATAATCACACCAGACTCTTTTGTGAAGCGTAAACGTGAACGTACAGAATGAGTTTACAGAAGCATAATAAAACATCCGAAAAAGCGCCGGCTACGGCTGATGACTGGCGCTGCACGCTTCACAGCATGACTACCATTCATGCTGTAAAGGCTGCCATCAAAAGAAACATGCACAGTATTATTATTGACCCCAAAAAATCACCTATGCCTGCCAAGCTGCGAGTTCAGTATGAAGTTTCATTGCCTCTCTGCACAAAATTAACGCTTTAGTGCATGAAATTCTATCAGACCATGTGATCTTATTACAACTTCATGAAGCTTCACAGCCCTACACGAGCGTTGCGGTAAAGCCCTCGACAGGAGTAAGGCATCATGAAATCATAAGAATGCATGCACAGTGCGCCTGTGCTCAAGGTGAACGTAACCATTTGCTACCGCTCCGCTCAAGTTTAAGTCTCAAAGCGTGAAATTCGGTCATATCGTGCGACATCATTAAAAATTTGTCACACTTCACCGCACTACCTAAGCATTGCGGTAAAGCCCTCGATAGAAGTAACACATCGCGAAATCAAACGAATGCATGCACAGTGCGCTTGTGCTTAAGGTAAATGTAAGCATTTGCTACCGCTCCGCTCAAAGTTAAGTCTCAAAGCGTGAAATTCGGTGATATGGTGCGACATCATTAAAATTTTGTCAAACTTCACCGCACTGCCCAAGCATTACGGTAAAGCCCGCGGCAAAAGTAGGGCTGCATGAAATCACATGAATGCACAGGCAGCGCTCTTGCGCGTGATGTGAAGTGAAAACATTCTCTGCCGCGCTGCACTAATATGCATCTCAATGATTTCATGTACTCACGCGCAACACTGCTGCAGGTGTCGACGGTATCATAGCATCTCCTATAAAATATGTGTATCATCTCTAATGTCTTCGCTCACATTATCAATAAAATACTTGAATCCGGAATTTTCCCTAGCAAACTTAAAATAGTCAGAGTTTGCCCGATTCATAAAGGTGGCGCCGACCATAGTGTAAACAATTTCCGACCTATATCAATACTACCTCTTCTGTCGAGACTTTTGGAAACTGTTCTAAATTCATGGCTGGAGGGTTTCTTAAGGAAATATGGTATTATCAGTACGGCAAAATATGGATTTCAAAAAAATCATGTGAGTATGCGCTTCTAAACATAAAACATGAAATACTGCAAAATATTGAAAAACGTTTATACGCGGTAGGTTTATTTCTGGACCTGCGTAAGGTGTTGACAGTGTAAATCATGTTGTGCTTCTGTCCAAACTTTATGACTACAGTATACGTGGTATGGCATTAGATCTGATGAGGAGTTCCTTAACTGAGGTTTTCTCTTTTATAAGCTCTGTTAAAAGTAGTAAATCCCAGGACACAGATGCTATTCAAATTGGACCTGTAAAGCATGTCCTTGACATCATTTGTCCTGTCCTTACTCACATTTACAACTTGATTCTATCATCTGGTCAATTTCCGAAAGACATGCAAATTGCTCGAGTGCAGCCTGTGTTTAAAAAAGGCGACAAAAACTTGCTGGGCAATTATCGTCCAATTTCGATCCTACCAGTATTTTCAAAAGGCATTGAAAAAATCATTCACGCTAGAATAGTATCATATCTTGACAAAAATAATTTGTTAGGCGATTTCCAACATGGCTTTAGGAAGCATCGTTCCACCGAAACAGCTCTTTTAATTCATAAAGAAACAATTCTACAGGCATTCACCGATAAAATATTACTTATGGGAATATACATAGATTTTTCTAAAGCATTCGATCTTGTAAATCATAAAATTTTACTCGCTAAGCTGCTAGCTTATGGTATCCGTGGTATCGCCTTGGAGCTCTTTGAATATTATTTACCGCATCAAGCACAATATGTCGAGTTGGAAAGAGAAAAGTCCAGTCTTCGGGCTGTAAGAGTTGGAGTTCCGCAGGGAAGCATCCTTGGACCACTCCTGTTCATAATGTTTGTAAATGATATGCCAGCAAGTTCAGTACGGGCAAAATTTATTTCTTATGCTGATGATACAGCATTGTTTATTACTGCTACGTCAGAGACTGAACTACAGCTTCAGGGGAACAGAGCGTTAAGAGAATTTAAAGATTGGGCTGATGCAAACTGTCTGCGAATAAATGCCAGCAAGACAAAAGTTGTTGTCTATATGCAAAGAGGCAAAAAATTATGAAGTTCAATAAACATGAAAATAGGTACAGATCAATTAGAAATTGTTAACACGGTCTCTGTCTTAGGGGTAACATTCGCTAAAGATTTAAGTTGGAATGATCACGTAGAACATGTAAGTAAAAGCTATCATCTGCTGTAGGGACAATAGGTCGATTGAAATCCTTTCTTCCTGTTAAAATTAAAATTTTACTTTATAATACTTTAGTATTGTCAGTTCTGCAATACTGTAACCTCGTTTGGGGCACTACTAGCAAGGTAAACCTTATGAAATTGCATTTGCTCCAGAAAAGAGCAGTGCGATACATTGCCAATGACCCTCGTTTATTTTATACGACAAATCTGTTCTCAAAATTTGAAATCTTGCCTGCATTCTTTTTATACAACTATCCTTTACTTTTGAGCTACAGGTCATATTTGAAGCCTAATAAATTTATTGTGTTTTTTATGGCCGATTTAAAAGCAAACCGTAGCATCCGTGATACTAGGCATAAAGAGGAATGGCACGTCCGCACACCTCGGACCAATTACAATAAACAATCATTACCACTTACAGTACCCATTCTACTTAATCAACTCGCACAGGAAGACTTTGATCCTTTATGCAATTCCAATAACGAAATAAGACTATTCAGTCAGTTATGCCAAATAGACTAGTATGTCATAAAAGTTTTGTTTACATATTGCAGTCATGAGTGCGTGATAGCACACCTGTACATACGTGTATATAGATCTGTGTGCATTGCTTGTGCATATGGTCTGTATCTGCATGCGTGTATATAGGTGTAAATGCGAAATTCTATGTGTATATAAGTATATATGTCTTTGCGTAATTTTATACTAGATTTTATTTTTGTTGAAAGTGCATTTTGTTTCCAATATTACTTTGTTGGAAGTGTTGCATTTTTCGTGATGTTTCTGCAGTGCTCTGCTGTCAAACGTATAAGGGGGCGGGACCCTCGTCAAGCTGTACCTCAGCTTTTAGTCCTGTCTCCTCTTTTTCAATGTGAAAAGAAATAAAAACCATTCATTCATTCATTCATTCATTCATTATTATCAGTGTGTTTCAATTAATCAGGCGACTTCCTCACTTCTCAAAATACAGACTGGCGTACCACAGGGATCCATACTTGGTCCTGCATTATTTAACCTTTATTCTAATGACCTTCCAAGTATTTCTTCCTCACCTAATATCATAATGTATGCGGATGACCCCAATCGTTTCTTTGCAAATTATTCCCTGCAATGCATAGAAAAAGAAATGAATGATTACTTGAATTTATTATCTGAATGGCTGTACATAAACAAACTTCAATTGAATGTCAACAAAACTAAATATATATCATATTTAAACCAATAAATAAGCCATTGCCTGTTAATATCAATGTTATATTTGAAGCAAAGAGGCTTGAACAAGTAACAACGCAAAAGTTTTTGGGGGTATGGTTTCAGGAGAACTTCGCCTGGGGCAATCATGTCCACAAGCTGAGCAACGATCTTAGTAAAGTAGTAGGCTGTATGTATAAAATTGGTGATATAATACCATTATGGCTAAAGAAAGCAATGTATTATGCCCTTTGTTACTCGAAGCAAACTTATTGTACCTTGATATGGGGAACGACAGCAAAAAGTATGAGAAGTTACTAAACTTGCAAAAATGAGTAGTCCGAATTTTTGAAAACTACCATGGTGAGCTGCGAGACTTACCCACACTGAATATTTTTAACAAACATTTATTGATCCAAGCAAATCAAGTTTTCTATTACATATAAAAAAACACAGACTCCATGTTGTCAGCCTACCCATTTCTCCTCCTCTATACCCATTACACAATAAAATCAGAACACCATTTACGCGTACAAACTATGGACATCAGGATCTGAACTATCAAATACCTAAGCTACTAAACATCATTGAACAAAGAATTGATTTTTGCAGCCCATTTTAAAGAATGTAAAAAAACCTTTCTATTACATTCTCAAATTCATTATAAATAAAATGCTCTTGCACTAACATTTTGTTATGCACTGTATATGTATGTTTCTACCTGCACTGTAATGTGAAAGTACATACCAATAATTTTTCAAGCATAGAATGTATATTCATGTAATAATTGTATAAATTTATCTCGTTGATTTTGTTAATTTTCTACATGTACTCATCTTTTTTTGTGCGGTA
>NC_051158.1:174459873-174495172 GCF_013339745.2 Dermacentor silvarum
CTGCGCGGCACCTCTCGTGCGTGCCGGCTCCGGTGCGCAAGCCATGTGACATCACTGATCTTTGCGCATGCGCAGCACGGCTCTTGATGTGCCGCGCGAAACGGGCTTGGCTAGGCCAGTGTAGCTAACGCTACAAAATATAGGCTGATGATGATGATGATGATGATGATGACCGCAATCGCGAAACTGAAGTGAGCGCTTGGCCGCGAACTGACGCTAACTCCAACCTTGTTCGACAGGTGGCGCAGCAAAGCGCTCAGTTCTAAAGCCCCTTGATGTTAGAAAGTAGCGACACGCTTTGATCTACGCCGCAACACCCTCGCTGGCGCGGTCAACCTCCTCTTTTCTCCCCCTCTTTCGCGGAGGCAGCGCATCCGCCACGCTGAATGGCTGCGGCGCTCGAGACTACCCCGTCAGGTGACCCTGACGTCACGAAAACGGCGCAAAACTTGCTTTCGCGCGCCTTTAGTTTCTCCCGCTCGCCATGAGCAGTCCAAGTGGTGGTCGCCCTGCCGCTCCAAACGTGTGTTTCCCAAGTTTTTCCATCCTTTCGTAGGAATCTGAGATTCGTTCTCCATGCAAATGTCTTGCTGCTGCGCGTTTCAATGCAGCAGCAGGCCAGAGAAAGGGCAAGCCTTATTTTATATCCCCCGAGGTGAACGGAATGTCGTGCGTCGGAAGCAGTGGCTCCATAACATCGGGAGAAGGGATTTCGCCCCTTCTAAGCACGCCGTTCTTTGCGAGGTGAATGTTGCAGCTTTCCTCATATTTGTGGATGAAGTTGCATGGAGATTTTAATGCTCTTCGCATAGCCGGACTCTTCGTTCAGTTTAATACAGAGCACCGATAACTGTGCATATAGTTTTTTTTTTAAGTGAGTCGGCTGAAACTTTCGTTGACTTTTCGAGCCGTGTCAAAGCTTTTTGTGTTTTCGCGCGTGCGTTAGTTTTCAAATGTATGTAATTTGTGAGTTAATGCCTAGCTGTAACTCATATTTTGTAGTTGTGTGCGTGTGTGTGTGTGCGTGTTTGTGTATGTGCGTGCCTGTGTGCGTGTATGTGTGTGCATGTATGTGTGTGCGCGTGTGTGTGTGTGCGTGTGATCCTTGCGCCTGATACTTGTGAAGCCAAGGAACTATTTTACTCTTATTGCATGCTTATTGTATCTTTGCAAAGTTTCAATACTGCGAGCACTTCTTTTTCTTTATGTACTTTATGTTGCGAAGGCATGAACCGCAATATATAGGTAGATAAGTGGTATTATGTATTATTCGCGCATGCTCATTAAGTACAAGCCACGCGCTTCTGATAATCTCCCTCAATTCTGATAAACTTGACATCTTGAAGTCTGTAAGTTAAATATCAAGTGCCAGTCTTAGCAGTTTCCGTGTAAGCAATCAGCCTTTCTTTTTTTTTTTTTTGAGAGAGAGAGACTTAGGTTACTCCCAGAGGTTATGGAATGTAATTTCTCGTTGTTTAATAGTGACGGAATACAGGCGCGTGTGTAAAGTTCTATGTTGGCTGTTTCGCAAACACAGCACGTATTTCGCACAGTGGCATTGGTACAAAGGCTCTTGGCCCACTCATTTTGGCGAATTCACTTTAAGTAAACTATCACATTTCTTCTTGGTTACCTTCTCTGAGCCTTTTAAGAGCGAAGATAGTGAACCAAATTCTCGTTTATACTCTACGCTGCTTATATTGTATGCACCCAATACACCTCCGCGTTACGAACAACCCAAGTGGCGACGTAGAGGTAAACAGCTCATCCACTGCTTGGTACTCATTTTTTCGGAGCGCTTCCGCTTGTATTTATCGAAGCGTCCTAAAAAAATGGCACGACGTTCTATCGGAAACGTACTTTCGTCATGACAGTTTCACAAGGGATAAATTCCCATACAACGCTTCAAAGGGCCGAATAAACAAGCGCGCGCATTGATTCTAATGCGGCTGCAGCGAGCCACTGGAGGGTTCAGCGCCGCGCCGGCCCGGTGAGGGGGAGAAATCCGAGGAGAATTGAGGAGGAAAGCGCGCGCGTGGGGGAGAGTGTCGCTACTTTCTAACATCAAGGGGCTTTACTCAGTTCAACCGAGCTAGTTATCACTGAGCTAAAACTCTTCCTTTCGTGCGGCACTTCGCTGCCCGCTACGCTGGCCTGTAAACCCGCTGAGCTTTACTTTCTACTAACTAGCGCATGTAATGCGGTCGTGAACAAGGCGTTGCGGGCCAGAGACCGCAATTTCTTAAGTTTTGACTGGTTGCCCGAATGATCTCGTTTTGCTCTCGCAGCGATGCCCGGATGTTCTCGTTTAGCTGTCGCCCCATTCTTGTCTTGAGTACCCGGATAACGGCTCTGGATATTGGCTCCAGGGCTCTTGAAGTTCGCCTAGAACGGGAGCTAAACGCATTTCATGCTTAGAAGCGCGACCGAGAGCGGACGCGAGCCGACGATAGTACGAAACGAGCGGTCCGGTGGAGACCACATACGAGTACGCATCGAGTGGTCGGGCGGGTCCGCATGAAACCAGCTTCGCGTGCGTAGATCACCGGTCTCATTGTTCCCCGCCGTTCGCGGCTCGCGTCTTGCATCTTTCGCTGTTGTGCTCGTTCGCTCGGTTACGCCGCCGACGCTCGCCGCAGGAACTGGCCATTAAGAGCTGTGTTCTAAAAGTGCGTAATATATTTGGTTTCGCAATCACAGTGGCACGAGCGGATTTAATTGAGTGGGCACGGCGGAAGCACCGAGACCATACGTCTCACGAATCCCTTCTTGTTTATTGTGCAGGCCGTCCTTTTCATTTCTTCACCTGTACCAGCCGAGGCACTGAACACCGACAATCTACCTAATCCTACTACGAATGCGCATCAAGTTGTCGGGTTTGACACATCGTTTGACACATCGTTTCACGGTGCCGACGACTATCTATGGAGCCTGCGCGGTTGGAGAGCCACGCCTGACGTTCACGTGATACCAACGTCATCTACGTCTTCTACATGGGTGTACTTAAGAGACTGCACTGCACGGATCACGACCAGTGGGCACGGCGGAAGCACCGAGACCATGCGTCTCACGAATCCCTTCTTGTTTATTGTGCAGGTGAGGCAAGACCATTTGGTTCATTCCTACCGTAGCAATAACGTATGTCTCTTGCTTCTGCCGTGCCCACGGTCCATTCTTGATCTTACATTGATGATGTATCACTGTTTTGTTAATTTGTTACCGTGTTGTGGAGACATTGAGTCTAATCCGGGTCCGTCTACTGAAGACATCCTTAAAATTATACGCGACGACATACGAGACCTCAAGCAAACGACAAACAGTAAATTTAGAGAGTCTACCGACAAATTGAACGCTATTGACACGAAATTAGATAACATAGCTTCAACGGTCACCAAATATACAAGTAAGGTTGATGCCTTGCAAGAGACAGTTGACAGCCTGCTTTTGAAGATTGACGACCTCGAGAACCGAAGCAGACGCAATAACCTCATCATTTTTGGAGTAAAGGAAGCAAAAGGGGAGCGAATCGCCTCTCTTGAGCGGACAGTATCGAAAGATATCCTTGAGGACCTGCTGAAGCTGCCCAACGTGGATATTGAACGAATTCACAGAATCGGTAGGCCAACAGAGAATAAGTGTCGTCCAGTGATTCTCAAACTTTTTGATGGGAGAGACAAATTTAGGATTTTGAAGAACTGTGGTAAATTGCGAGATACGGAATTCAGTATTTCGGAGGACTTTTCGCCTAGGGTGCAGTCTATCCGTAAGAAGCTTTGGGCAAGTACCAAACTAAACAGGTCGAATGGGGATAAGGTCACCCTTGTTTTCGACAAGGTTAGAATCAATGGAACCCTTTACTTTTGGAACGAGGCGCGGAACGAACTTGTCCAGTCTCCTAGTCAATGACCACGCTCTTGGGATGACTGCACCCATCAGTGCAATCCAAACAACCCCCAACCACAGCCAATAGTTTCTCAAAACCGAATAGCTTTCTCCTTAATGAATGTCAACGCTAGAAGCTTTGTAAATAAAACCGACGATCTGGAAGGTTTACTCATTGCCTATGATCCCGACATCACCGTGGTAACAGAGACTTGGCTTCACGATAGCATAGATGATGCAGATGTGCCTGTAACGCATGAAATTATCCGGCATGATCGCTGTTCAAGAGGGGGGGGAGTGGCACTTCTGATGAAGAAAGGCATTCAGTATATGCTGGTCCCACACAATAAGCAGATTGAAATGGTGTGGATAGCTACCAAACTTTCCTGCCAAAACGTACTTATTGGAGCTGTCTATCGACCACCCAATGCTGACATCTCTATGTTGGAGGAACTACACGACTTTCTGTACGACAACAAAAAGCGCTACAGTTGCGTTATAATGAGTGGTGACTTCAACATGCCTAATATAGATTGGGACTTGATGTGTGCTACTTCAACATGCCAACACGCGGATATGTTGCTAGATATCGCATATGCATTCGATCTACACCAGGTAGTGCATACCCCAACGCGCCAAACTGCGGTATCGAGTTCGATTCTTGACCTCGTCTTCATATCCGAAAACGTTAGTCAGCTAGGTTATACTGTCGATGTCGCGCCCGGCATATCGGACCATTTCTCTGTCCTTCTTAAAATCCAACTGTGGCGTAAAGCTGAGCGCAGCAGGCCAAGGCCCTACTATGATTTCAATAATGCGGACGATGTTAGCATATTAGACTTCCTGGAACAAGACTATGATTTCTTTTTGCAGTGTCACAGGAACTTTACAACTGTTAACAGTTTGTGGTTGCACTTCAAATGTGCGGTGCGTCATTGCATGAATAAATACATCCCGAAAAAACACAAGAGCAAACGACGAAGCCCCTGGATAACGCGCGAAATCCTTCATCTAAAGCGGCGCGTAAAACGACTATCGTCGAAGAAGCACAGAGATAGCGGCACCTTGGCTATGCTGCGATCGGATTTGCGTTCGAAAATAAAATCGTCCAGATTCACTTTTTTCAACGTCAAAATGCACAACTTCCTTTCCAGCGACCCGAGAAAGTTTTGGCTTCATTTGACACAAAAGAAGGAACCAGATAGTAAATTGAAAATACACGATAAGGACGTCACTGACCCAACCTGTATAGCAACGGCATACAACGACTACTTTTCGTCCGTTTTTCTGCGCAGTGCCGATAACAATGTAGATTTCAGCAACGCATCTATGTATGAACTTCCAGAGCTACTAATCACAGAAGAAGGTATTTTTTCAGCATTGCTTAGCTTAGACATTAGGAAATCTTCGGGACCAGACGAAATCCCAAATGCATTTTTGTTTAGATACGCGGAGTGGTGTGCCAAGTATCTTTATATTATTTTTACCGAAAGTTTGCAGAAAGGAGAAGTTCCTTCTGACTGGAAAATAGGTAAAATTATACCGATACACAAAACTGGCGATAAGCTCACAGTGACTAATTATCGCCCGGTGTCGCTGTTGTGCACAGCTAGCAAGGTATTAGAACATTTTCTTTTCAAACATTTAAGCAGATTATCAGAAGGCAACAATTTTTTCTTGAACAGTCAACACGGATTTAGGCGCGGCCTTTCAACAGTGACACAGTTACTTCACATTACTAATGATTTGTTTGCAGTTCTTGATAATAGTGGCCAGGTCGACATAATCTTTCTAGACTTTGAAAAAGCCTTTGACCGCGTGTCGCATTCCAATATGATATTAAAACTAAAGCGTCTCTTTAGAAATGAGCGTATTCTGCGATGGCTTGACTCTTACCTAACGCAACGCCAACAATATGTTAAAATAGGTGACTCTAAATCATCAATGGCTCCAGTCTATTCAGGCGTTCCTCAAGGGTCCGTCATTGGACCATTACTTTTTCTTGTATATCTGAATGATCTCTCGCTTGACACTGCCGTACAATGTCGATTTTTCGCGGATGACTGCGTTGTTTATCATGCCATTCAAACTAAAGATGACCAATTACTATTAAGCAATTCCCTAACATCAATTTCTAAGTGGTGCCAGACCTGGAAAATGAGCCTAAATATCCCTAAGTGCTCCCAAATGACCGTAACAAAAAAGAAGAGTCCACTATCGCATGCATACAAAATTAACGACGTTGGGACTACGCTTGTCGATACGTTTAAATATCTGGGGATTGAAATATCTCGCGATTTAAGATGGAGTGCGCACATTCAAAACATAGTTTCGTCAGCCTCAAAAAGACTATGGTTACTTCGGCAACGTCTGAAGCACTGTACGAGCAAAACAAAACTAGTTGGTTATACTTCACTGGTGCGTCCACTGCTTGAATATGATGATATAGTTTGGGACCCGCACACTAAGACTGATACAGATAAGCTGGAAAAAGTCCAAAAAAGAGCACTCAGGTTCATTTTTAATGCATACGGAAGACAGGTGTCACTATCCGATCTCCGTTCAAGGTCTGGTCTTCCAACACTGGAGGAACGCCGTAAGTTACACCGTCTCAAGATGCTTTACACGATAGTCAACGGCCAAACTAAAATGAATTTTGACAAAAACTTACAGTTTAACACGTGGAGAAGTACCCGCGGAAAGCACGAACTTACCCTTATTGTACCCCAGGCTAGAACTGTTGCTTATCAATTTTCATTTTTTCCTAGAACGATAAGAGACTGGAACAGGCTTCCACAAGAGGTAACGAACAAGCGTACCATCGACTCTTTCTTATCAGCTATTTCTCAGATGTCAGCGAAGCACGCAATTCCTTTCGTACCGAATTTTTAGTTAACTCGTGTCTTTAGTTTCGCAGAGATTGTTGTGCGCAGTAGCGTACTAGTATGATCTGTGTTGCACTGTGTTTGACCTTGCTGTGTTCGAATTTTATTTCGACATTTTCTTTGCTTGTACGGTGTCCCTTTTCTTTTTTCTATACCACTCCTGCTTTGGCTGCCAAAAAGCAGCTGGCAGTATTGTCAAATAAAATAAATAAATAATTAAATTTCCACCCCACAGTCTTATTTAGTTCTGATGCGAGTCTGTCGACGTGAGTATTCCAGGACATATTTTCTAAGAATCGTACTCCAAGAAATATTTGCGTTTCAAGCCGCTCCAGCTCTCGATTCTTAAACATAATGTTTGAGTTTCCTGTGCATGGCTTATTAACAGTCTTAGATATAATACACCTACCCTTAGCCATATTAACCATAAGTTTGGTTTGATGTAGCCATTTCACAAGCCTTTCAAGGTGATCATTTTCCTCAAACTCAACGTGTACGAGTGATCTACTGGTAAAATGTATATTCGTATCATTTGTGTAAATAATTATTTTTTATAATTTGGAACGTTCTACCGATAATTGATGTATATTATGAAGAGTTGTGGTCCAGGATTGATCCATGCAGTACATGATTTTTGACAAGTGTCACAGGGGAGACCACGTTACCAACCTTAATATACCGTTGTCCATTGGTAAAGTAACTTTTTATTAGTTTTGATGCCGGTCCCCACATACCGCAATCCTGGAACTTAGAAAGTAAAATATAATGTTTCACCTTATCAAAAGCCTTGTTCAGGTCAGAGAAAAAAACCTATAGTGTACAATCTGCTTTCCATGTTCTAAAGTATCTCCCCTATATTATGTAGTAGTCCCAACTCTGTGTAACTGAATTTTTGGAATTAATATTGCGCTTCATTGATAACGTACTGCTTTGTGGAAAAGTACTCAACTCTGAGATGTATGACCTCCTCAAAAACATATGAAAGAACGGGTAAAACATATCCCGAGTGCTTGAGCGAACACTTTCTAAAATGTTTAAAGGTTGCCTGTGGCAGATAGCACAATTCTAGTTCATGAACTGATCTACTCGAAGAGGCGGACATTATTCGCAAGAAAACATTTAATGCATAATCGACTAATGAGGAACAGTGCACTATTTAAGTTTTCGACTAATTATCTTACGGTAATTAGTCGGACCATACTGCAATTTACAGATTGTAGTCATGGAGTTCGCGATGCGCATTCATTGGAACAAATTCTCAGGATGGCACCAGTTTCCAGATATTAATTCCAGAACTTTGCGAGTGGACTTGGTGGTACCGACCAGACGACCATGCTCATTCCTGCTCTTTTAGTTGTGCGGATTGCTGTGGCCAAGCGGCGTCACCACCTGGCAGGTCACATATATGCACGCGAAAGTAACAACTCCAGTGGCTTTGGATGACAGAACATCGGATAACAAATCTGCGCAGAATCCGATCACGATCGACGCCCCTCAACAACGCAGTGACCACGCCACGGATGCGGTCGCGTCAACGCTATCAGTCACTGCGCAGTATATAAACCCGGCCCATGGCACAAATCGCTTCAGTAGACTTCGTGGCACCAACCAGACGACCATGCTCGTTCCTGCTCTTTTCGTTGTGCAGTTCAGTAAAAACTACTCTGTACCGTATTTACCGGACAATGATGCAACACTGAGGGTGCAGCCAAGTGCACACTTTCTTGCTGTCTTGATTGTTGAATGCTATGATGTATTTAAACTATTGCTACTAACATCGGGCGATGTCGAGCTTAACCCCGGTCCAACCTCAGACTCGGAATCTGATACTCGTCCTACTAGCAATCTTCTGAGGTAAATTCTTAAAGCACAAACTAAAACCAACAAAACGTTAAATTAACTTGTTACTAACATGAAAAAGGCTGAGCGAACAGTAGATAACATGGAAACTAGGCTTGCCGCAACTGAAAATGACATTGAACGATAGAAGAACTGCGAAGATAAGTTGGCCGAATGTGAAAATAAATATGACACCACGAAAGATCAAATCCATCACCTTGCACTGAAATTGAATGATTTAGAAAAGAGAAGTCGACGGAACATTTTGATCATTTATTTATATAATTTATTTGAAAATACTGCAGGCCAACATGGCCCAAGCAGGAGGGGCAGATACATGATAATAAAGACAATCATAAAATGATACATACAATGATACAATACTCAAGTAATAGATAACAATTCGCTATAAATACAAAGCATCAAGGACAGAAAAAAGCTACAATAAATACATATTAAGTAATAACGCATTATCACGGAGTTAAACCCAACATCAGCAGGAAAAAAAACCTCACAACTAATATAAAATGTGCTCCTCCAGAGACTGAACGAAATTTGGCGACATTATTACTGATTGTGTAAATATATTCCAGTCCTGTATAGTTCTCGGAAAAAAGATGTTTTGGAATGCTTTAGTTCTGGCAAAAATTGGTTGCAAAAATGAGCTCTAGTGTGCCTTGTTTGCCTTGTTGTTACAGGGCGAAGGTATGGAAGATCAGTTAACTTCGTGTAACCAGTCATTATATTATGAATAAATTTTATGCGACGGAATTTCCTTCTAGAATGTAAGGAAAACATGTTGTTTTTCTTCATTATTTCACTTGGGGAATCAGATCTTCTATATTTATTAAAGATAAATCTGGTGGCCTTACGCTGAATCATTTCGAGCTGATTATTGTCTTTTATCGTGTGTGGGTCCCAAATTTGTGACGCGTATTCTAATTTTGACCGTACATATGTGTTTACAGCGAGCAAGCGCACATGAGGAGGAGCATTACGAAGCTTTCTGCGTAAGAAGCACACCTTCTTAAATGCCTTCGAACATATCTCATATATATGTTTAGACGAGGTTAATTTATTAGTAAAAGTGACTCCAAGATACTTGTAACTGCCAACAGTTTGAATGGGAGTATTGCTGGAGCAGTACTCAAATAAGCTGGGGGTCTTTTTTCTAGTGACTCTTAGCAAAACTGTTTTCTCTACATTTAACTGCATATCCCAAGAATGGCACCAAGAACTTATATTATCAATGGACTGTTAGAGCAAATCGTGGTCATTGGTAGAAGTTACTTGCTTAAAAGTAATACAGTCATCTGCGACCAACCTTACCGACACTGATGATGAAATGTCTTTTGTTAAGTCATTAATATAAATTAAAAATAGCAAAGGTCCCAATACACTGCCTTGCGGCACACCAGAGTTAACAGGAAGCACTCGATATTGGCAGCCCTTAATATCAGCAAATTGTTCTCTGTTTTTCAAGTAAGATGCAATCCAATTAATAAGGTAATCTGGAAGACCAATTAGTTCAAGTTTGAGCAAAAGTTTGGAATGTGACACTTTATCAAAGGCCTTACAAAAGTCAAGAAATAGCATATCAACCTGGCCACCTTTATCAAGAACCATTGAAATATCGTGAACTGTTGTTACGAATTGCGTTATTGTAGACATACCTTCCCGGAACCCATGCTGATAAGGTGACAAAATGTTGTTCTCTGTAAGATGCGTTCTAATTTCCCTTGCAACGATATGCTCCATCAATTTACAACAAGATGAAGTAATGGATACAGGCCTGTAATTTGAGACTAGTAGCTTATCCCCTTTTTTGTGAATTGGGACAACTCTCGCTTTCTTCCAGTCACTTAGTACTTCTCTGGAATTTAAAGAAACTTTAAATAATTTCGCCAAGGACAAGCCTAGCTGATCAGAAAAACGCTTTAAAAAGGCATTCGGCATTTATGTTGTAACGGAAAACCGAACGAAGACATTGTCTCACTCGAAAACATAGTGAGAGAAAACATTTAAAAAGAAAGACTAGGCATTGAAGTAAAAACCCTTGAAATAATTCATAGGATAGGTACCCAAACATCTAATCGAGATCGCCCGATCATCCTTAGATTTTTTGACTACGCCGAAAAAAACAAAATGTTATCTTGCTGTTACAAACTCAAAGGCACACGATCAACCGTTTCGAAGATTTTTCTAAGAGTAAGGAAAATGCACACGCACTTGTGGCATTCAGCAGTAAGTGAAAGGGCAAACGAAGCAAAAGATGAGTTAACGTTCTACAAACTGAGAATCGATGAGAAAGTTTAAACCTGGGATTCAGGGAAGAATATTGGAACTCAGTTACTGCAGGAAGCAAGTCTTTCGAAGCACTTCGACTTCGCTGAAATCCTTCAAAAACAAGAAAGATGCAAAGTGACAGCCCAGTACCAAAAGAAGACGAATACTTTCCCTCACTGCCCGAAGTGTGCTAAATAAATTTGATGAATTAGAGAATCTAATCCATTCTTATCAACCTCACATTTTAGTAATAACAGAAACGTGCCTTAACACTGGAGTACGTGATTCTTCCTTCTTCATACAGACTGTTCCGTAAGACAGAGGGTCATAAGGCGGCGGTGTGGCGATAGCAAATGAAAATAATATGAAGTCCTTAGAACTTGATGGCATTCCCGACCATGAAAGTGTATGGTGCGAAAACCGTATTGTAACAAAAATTTAACCGTAGGCGGCCTGTATCGGCACCCAAGTGCGGCGCCTGACTTCATCGATAAGGTTCATGATTATCTCTCAAAACATACTAATGCTATATCAAAACTTATTATTGCCGGGGATTTTAACCTTCCCGGAATAGACTGGAACAACCGTTCACTTGACGGCCGTGAAGTCGCGAGTTCAGAGTCACTGCTAGTTCACGTTTTCACTGAATCAACTGGCAACTCATAACACCCATAACACTTCAACATCATCATCCTTACTTGACCTAGTTCTTATAAGCAGTACATTAGAAGGGTCTTCCGTGTCCATCTAGAATGGCATTTGAGACCACACAGACCTTATTTTATTCTTCCCCATTTCAATCACGCGAAAATACAAAAAAAACACTACCTACTTACTTGAGGGATTGCACACGCGCCAATAATTCTGCTGTGCTAGGTTTCCAAGAATATCAGTTTCACACATTCAGTAAACTAACAAATGTACAAGAACTCTGGACGCGTTTTACAAACATTGGTAAATATTGCCAAGAAACCTTCATTCCAAATAAAAAGAAACGCTTTAACCGAGAATACCCATGGATAACACGTGACATAATCAAACTAAAAATAAAAATAAAACAATGGCGGCAGAAGGGAACCAAGGCCATGTTAGATGATCTTATCGGTACAGTAAAACAACAAATTTTGGAAGCAAAAGCCTGTTTCTTTGACAGTACGTTACGTTTGGTTATGGCGCATGACCCTCACAAATTCTGGCATTATTTGTCAGATGAACGAGAAAAAATAATGCAAATCGAAATTTCGGATCAAGTTATTCAGGATCCTGAAGACATTGCTAACGAGATGAATAACTTCTTTCAGTGAGTTTTTACAAAACATGCTACCAACACAGTTTTAACACCTTACGATGTCAAAATAACCATGGAAGAATTAACTGTAAGTGAAGAGGGCATACGTTCTCTATTGCATAAGCTTGATCTTAAAAAATCTACTGGCCCCTATCAGAATACAAACTCATTCTTAAAATGATACGCAAGCGGGGCATCAAAGTATCTATTTAAAATATTCACTCGTTCTCTTCAAACATCAGTATTACCAGACGACTGGCGCAAGGCCTCAATACCTCCAATACATAAATCGGGCTCGAAATTAAATTTAAATAACTACCACTCAGTGTCACTAACAAGCTCATGCTGCAATATAATTGAACACCTAATATTCAAGGCCATAATGACTCACCTAGAAACTAACGAACTACTTTATAAACAACAGCATGGTTTCAGACCAGCCCTGTCATCAACAACCCAACTAGCTGAGTTAACTCACCACATAACTAACGTACTTAACAATTATGACCAATTAGATGCAATTTTTTTAGACTTTTCTAAGGCGTTTGACGTAGTTCCGCACCTGGACTTACTCGCAAAACTACCGGCTTTTGGTATTAGTAATAAAATTATATCCTGAATCAAAAGTTTTCTAACCAATCGTAAACAGAGCGTGGCAATCTTTCACAACCACTCGACGTCTACTTCGGAGTACCTCAACGATCGGTTTTGCACCACTCTTGCTGATGTTTATTACCAACATCCAGTTTTCCGGTAAAAACTCCATTCAGATGCACCTGTTTGCCGACGACTGTGTCATGTACACAGTCGTACACAACTCAGACGACCAAACAGAACTCAACAATTCATTGCAAAGAATTTTCTCTTGGTGCAACACTTGGGGCATGAAACTGAACACATCGAAAACACATTACATCTCTTTCACAAATAAGAAACTCCTGCTTAACTTAGAATATGCGATCGGAAGCTCAACGATCAACAAAAGCGACCAGGTCAAACACCTAGGCATTAAACTTACGCCTAACCTTAACTGGGATCGACAGATCTCGGCCATGTGTCAAAAAACCCAAGGGAAACTATCCTTTTTAAAAAGAAAACTGAGAACTGCACCACCACACCTCAAACGAATTGCGTAAAAACACTATTAAAGCCATGCTTTGAATACGCTGATTTAATTTGGAGTCCTCATCAAAAATACCCTACCAATAAAATGAAATGCATTTAAAAATTAGCAGTCAGGTTTGTATATCGAATTACAGACGGCAGTCTAGTATCTCAGGTCTGCTCGCGAGCGCAAACCTAAAGTCCCTCTTGCAGAGAAGAGTAATTTCACGACTAAAATTCATTTATAAGTTTACCACGGTAATTTGCAGATAACACGTTCTCATTACCTACAAACAATCCCTTTTTTCGTCGGCCATTTGCCAGTAGAACAAGTTAACTAACGATATTGTGTGTTGGAATAACATCGACTCTTTTAGAAACCTCATTCAGTGTATTGACTTTTCACCATGAAATTTTGGTCTATGTACTCGCATTTACCATTACATTTCTTTAGCACTCCTGGACGGGCCGTGAAGGGCCTGCAGCATATTTAATAAAAAATGCATTAGCTGTTAGCCTCGAGCGGCCAGTCACGCAGCAATTTTTATGTATTCGCAGGTTTCTTTCGCGTTCGGAAAAACACTTTTATGTAGCGCGTATTGGGCAACAGAAAGCTCTATCGGGAGTTTTTCATGTTTCTCTACAATTTTCTCATTCAGACTTTTCATCTAATTTTATTATTTGAGGTGTTCAATAATTATTTAAAGTAATTATCTAATTTCGCGGAATTAAAACTATAATCTGAGTATCTACAAGCAATAGCAAACAATACGTTGGTTCGGTCCAGCTACGTAGCATTTGCATGTTTGAAAAATTTGGCACAAGTGAAGTGAAAAATCCTGTATGTAAATATTTATCTGTGTACAACAATTAGCCTTGCGTTTGCTCACCTGATAAGCAATCCTAGCGACGCCGCCAAAGCACTTGCCTTTCTTGCGTTTTTCTTCGTTGCATTGCATTCCCCGCTTATCACTTTCCAGGATCCGCGAGTGAATGTCGTTGGTGTGAAGTATGGTCAATTTGAAGCTTCCATAGCTGTTTCTTTTTGCTGACTGTCCACAGCTTAGGTGAACACACAGGATGGCGATCAATGTGGCGCAAGCTACACGCATCGTCAACCTGTTCTGAAATGAGTTAGATCCCCTGAACTAGAGCTGTTTAGAATTCCTGCTGCAGCCTGCGGGTAGCTGAGCACGCAGACAAGGAATTACTGTTTTCAACTGCAGGTGCTTCCTCTCGTCAAGGAGATCCTTTCATGTCTTCAGAACAATGGGGCCACGTAAGATGTATATTTTGATTTCATCTTATGATGGCGTTGGACAGAGTGAGGTAGACCAGGCGTAAGCGACACGCTTGTTTCGACAAACAAGGTAAATTTTAGGTAATAGCTGCGATCATGCAAGAAATACCGTTTTACTAAATTCGCCGTGCGCTTTCAGCTCCTATGTTAAGCTTGACGACGCTTGACACATTTTATACGCTGGCAGCCTTCGTAACGAATTACCATAAGCAATTGTCTAGCACATCAAAAACACTTCCTTCTCGGGAAATTCGTAGCTTCTCTACATGGAAGAAATCAGGTGTCAGTAATAATCGAATAAATGTCACTGAAGGACTTTTATTTGAAATAGTTGGATTGGCTAATCTCGCTGCCCAGTTTTGCGCCGTTAGCGCCGTCCCTAGTGGTTGGCCGATCCCGGAGATGTGCAGTCTATAGTTTCCATGGCTACGTACCGCTGTATGTGCCACTAGGTCTGTCCTATTATCTCTGGGTATGTGCCATCATCGTCACGCTATCATCGTCATTCACGTTTACACATCATCGCACACCATCGCCGTCATATATACGTCGCCATCTGATTGTCGTCACACGCACGGTGTAAGAAGAACAGGTGATCCGACGGAAGCGCGCGGCGTGTCTCACTAATGCTGGGATGCCGCTAGGTGGCGCACGCGACTAAGAGGCTGTAAAACCCCTGTATATAAAAAGTAGCGACACTCTCCTCCTCCGCCTGCCCTCCTCCTCGTTTCTCCTCTCTTTCGCGCTCCTTTTTCGACCGTTGCGCCGCCTACACCGCTTGAAACACGTGCACTTGTTTATCTTTCGCCGCTGATCAGATTCGACGATCGCCGACTGTGTTCGCCGTTATCGTCGTGCTCCTCGCCAGTCGGTAGACGCTTCTCGGGCGAAAATGGCGATGGAGCGTGATCGTAAACAAACGCAGCCAGCGCCCGGGGGCTCGACGGTCCACGTGATGCCATTAGGCCAATACCGACGCGGCGTCGGCCTCGGACAGCGTGTGCGAGGAGGCGGCGGCATTCTTCAAAGCGTGACGCTACTTTTTATATGTAGGGGTTTTAGGAGGCTGGACGTCGGGGGAATTGGGGCCGGGGGCAAACATACCCTGAGCGCGCGCGTTTCAGCTGTTTCAGCCTGCGTTTTAAAGCGAAGCTTTGTACCTCTACCAGCCAAGGGTTCTGTCGTGTCCGTCGTTGTAAGCAAAAAACGATCCCGACGAACCGCTAACAATTGCAGGTATAGCAGTATAGCTTACTTGAATTCAGGCATTCAGCGTACAACTAAGCACTGGTTTTCGCAAGAAAAAAAATACCGCATATCCACGGGGTGAATGATGATGAGTGGGCGAAGCTCCGGAGGGAATCATCGGTAAACCGTGAATCTTCCGTGTAATTCGCCCAGTCTCGCCGCACTAAATCGAACGATTGACTTCCACCAATGACACGCGCCATAGGTGACGTCATTCCTATTTTATAACAGAGCCCTTCATTATAATTGCACCATCTGCGGCTTAAGGGGACGCTAGCACAAACGCGTTAGAAACGTGCAGTACTCTCTAGTAAGGGGGAGAGGCCACAGCGTCTTACGCAGCCGTTTACACATGCCGGAACGTGCACCGCGATTGCCGACGCCATCACATGACTGCTGAGAGAGTATAACCCCCGTATTCATAAACGCTCCTCGACTTGAACTTGACTTGCCACCAGCCTTCAACGCGTTTCGAACGCGCTGTCGAAGGCGGTGGCAAGTGAAGTTCAAGTCGAGGAGCGTTTATGAATACGGGGGGGGGGGGTAAGGCGAAGAGGCCACAGCGTCTTACACCAGCTTCTTGCACGGGCCGTAACGCGCTAGCACAAACGCGTTAGAAACGCGCAGTCTTTCGTTAATGTTGGGTATTTATTGCCATCTAGGTGCGTCTGTCCATGTGCGCTTCGTGGCGTAGTTGTTAGCGCCACGCGTTCAGAAGCGAGGGGTCCCTGGTTCGATTCCGCTACGGCCACAACTCTCGGAATTTTTTTTTCTCATAAAAGTAGACGTGGCTACCTACTACGACGACTACTACTACAGAGGAGGGACAGACCCACACCCTAAGGAGCTTCGCCCCTAAAACCACACAAACAAGCTTCAAAGTGATGAGCCAACATGATGGATTATAAGGGCTGCGGGAAAACAACGGAAACAGGCTCGGCGCGGTCCGTAAGATTAGATTGCAGCTGTTGCAAAGCTTATGCAGCTGCTTGAAAGAGGGTTGACGTCATTCGAAACCCTTCCAGCCTAGTAACTGCTTCGGTTCATTTTCTAGACTACCCTACTAGAGGTTTGACGTCATTCGAAACCCTTCCAGCCTAGTAACTGCTTCGGCTCATTTTCTAGACTACCCCACTATGGGGTAGTCTAGTAGTGTATATCACACCGATCATAAAGCAGTAGTGAACATTGTTGTGAAGTAAATAATAATAAAGGCCGTGGTTAAAGTTACGTTGTAGTGTGTGAAATATGAAGTGCGCCGCAGTCACCGTGAGGGTGGTGTAAAAAGCTTCGCTTTCCAACCACCTTGACAGGGTGGAAAGGCGGGCAATTTTTTCAGAGCGCCTGTTAGTGTTAACGCTCTCATATTGAGGTTATCATCTTAATTTCCCGGAAGCTTAAAGAGTTATTTGAGAGTGTCGCTAGGCTTGCTGCAATTTTAAATCAAAACCATATATTCGCTTAAAGCGGCGCTAACAGTCCGCATTATTGTTGGAGCAGCTGACAATTCATTTTGCAAGTTACGTTTCGATGACGAGTTGCCATCTGTCGTCACTATACGCTGCGTAGCCTGCGTTTTTCAGATCGCCTGTTAGTGTTAACGCTCTCATATTGAGGTTATCATCCTAATTTCCGGAAAGCTTAAAGAGTTATTTGAGAGTGTCGCTAGGCTTGCTGCATTTTTAAATCAAAAGCATATATTCGCTCAAAGCGGCGCTAACAGTCCGCATTTTTGTTGGAGCAGCTGACAATTCATTTTGCAAGTTACGTTTTGATGACGAGTTCCTATCTGTCGTCACTATACGCTGCGACCCCGTTTTCATTTCTCATGCGAAAACAGTGCGTAGGGGAGTACCACGTACAATGTCCTCCTGAATGTATATATAAGCGCTTTCGCGTAATGCGGTGAACTGTGCTATCATTGTTCTGTAGACTCAAACGAAAATTAATTTGCGCGCTTCCCATACAGGCTCCGTGCATAGTATTGGGTCCATAAAGCACCTATTTAAAGGCTGTTTGTTTTTTATGAAGCATGCGGCACCTTGCATGCGTATATCCTTTACGCATGCTCCTTAATAAAATATTCATTATAGAAGACGCCGATCGTTTTTCTTGCTTTTTTTATTCAAAATTACGAGGCAGCAGAAAAACAAATGAAAGCAACTTGCAAACCTACACAAAGGAAGTCCATCGATGTAGAATATACATACCCAGCTGTGACATTATTCCTGGCGAGACGGATTTTCAAAGAGCGTGTTGAAGTTGATGCTGTCGGTGTTACCGTCATGTGATGCTGCACTGAAGTCATGAATTTTGTGAGGTCTTGTAGACTGCTGACCTGCTATGGCTAACGTTTCCTTGTCCACACGAGAAGTCTCTTGACCTCTTGTCTCTTGCATCACATATACTTTTGCCTGCGGTTGTTGTAGTTCACTGCCTTCAGGTTTTGATTTGCGCTTGCCGTCAGCTGGAGTCTGTTCTGTGTTGGCTTCGCTATTCTGGTTCTGGCCGTCTTCTATTGGTGCGTCAGTTGCTAGCTCCAGTAACTCATGATTCCAGTTCTTTGAAAGAACTCATGAGACAGTTCTTTGAAAGTGTAGTGTGAAGTAGCCGGAAAATGAGTCGGCACAGCATCTCTAGCTAGATAAGCTCTTCGGGTCGTGCTGGCTAAAACAACTCCGTTGTGCATTGCCGTCCATGTTTTTGACACGTACATTGGGTCGAAGTGCTTTTCGCACACGTAGTCCCCTGATCGCAGGACTCGGTCTTCACGTTGTATGGCATCCCACCTTGCTTGCAGTCGACTCGTCTCTTTAGGGACACTGAACATACATACTTTGTCTTTGCACGAGTCATATCCACTCTTGCAGTTTGGTACGAAATACTTCTTGCCCATAGTCAGACTAGATCCGTCTCTGCCAGGCAACGTCGCGGCTCAAACGGGAAATCTCTCTTCTTCCCTTTCTTGCGATTAAACGGATTCGTCCTTTTCCATTATGCATGCCACGGGAACACTTTATTAAGTGCTTACCGAGAACAAGGGTGACTGATTGCTCAACGGTAAAGCAAACGTTGCAAAATATTAAGAAAAGATAACTTATCGTCTGCCCGCACCACTTTTCTGCGACTGCTTCCAGGCATTGTAAAACGCCATCTGCTAGATCCAGCGACGCGACCGCAATGCCGGAGACATTATTGTGTGTTTCGGCGCCTGAGGGATTTAAATTAGTATAGTGGCACACAGAAACAGTAAAAAATAGTTTTAATTATGTTAAACGCGCTTTACGTACAGTTACAATTATTTACACGTTCAAATTTCCCGCTTTTTCAGCATCATAATGTGTGCTGCCGTGCAGCAGTGCAGACGTGAAACTCCACCATTAGTGAGACGCGTTGTGCAGCAGCGGTCGCCGTGTCGTCGGATCACCTGTTCTTCTTACACCGTGGTCACACGTTCGTCGACATGCCGTTGTCTTCACGGCATCGTCGTAATAAAGTCACCGTGACGTCGTATTCGTAATGCTCTCGTCGTTATACAGCCGTTGCCATGCAGCCGCCGTCATGCCATCGTTGTCATATGCTAATCTCACTGTGGCGGCGCCGTCATCATACAAGCTTCGTCGTTCCATTGACGTCATTGCTTCTTTGATCACTCCATCGAAGTCAGTTTCCTCGTTCAATGATGTTTATGAATGAATGTTTATATTGCACAAAACAAGCACAATACAGTGTTGTGGAGGAAAAGTGGGAAAAAAGCTGCTCATGGCAGCTTGACTGGTCCCAAGAACCCAGAAATATCTGAGCATCAGGGTGGAGCAACATATTTCGTTGTGACTATAATAAATTAGCGATTATATAATTAAAAAACATTGATCATCTAGTCAATAAATAAATACGTATTTCAGTCATAACTGAATCAGACACGAAGAAATACATAACTAAATAATTTAGAGGGGGGAAAAAGTTAGAAAGATCAACTGGAGAACACGACAGTACATCAATATCATTACTCAAGAGTTCATTGAGTAGTCTAGGCAGTCTAGAACATAGCATTTGCGTGCCGTAATGGGTACGTGAGTGAGGTGGGTACCAGTATTCCGAAAATTGGGTTGCGTAGAGAACTTTACGCTTGTTGAGTTGGGCTATTGACTGTATAAGGCTTATATTGTTTTTCTGCTCCTCTTTATAGGCTATTGCCGGACGGTATTACATAGGATTCGTAATTTTTAAAGCTTTAAGCTCTGGAAATAAGGGGGCAGATAGGAAGTCGTACGGCTTGTTACATAAAGCATGAGATGCTTTCTTTTGTAGTACGTGCAACTTCTTAATGTTTGTTGCAGAAGTCGTACCTCCTACAAGGCAACAGTAGTTTAAGTGGCTCATGAATAAGGAATTATTTATCAGCTGTTTTATGGAACGGGGGAGAAAGTTCAGTGAGTAGATCAAACCAGCGATTTGGGACAGTTTGTCTGCAACGAAATCTGTATGATTATTCCCGGTCATCTGTTAGTCAAAGTGTACACCTAGAGATTTTGTAGATTGAGCGACTACAATCGTAGAGAAATTAATCCTGAGGTCTTCTTGCAAAGCGGCCTGCATATTTTTAGCCCGAAATAGCACTTCTTTAATTTTTGAAGAATTAATACTTAAGCCACTTCTGACTGACCGCTTATATAATTTTTTCCAATACGATATTAGCCTTCGAGACTAAATCAATTGGGTTTTTTGACGAAAGAAATAACGTGGTATCATCAACATAGATTATAAAATGTGAGTCTTGATCAATGTTCACTAAAGCGTTAACTTGGTTATTATAACATTGTCGTCCTGCAGTCGTCATCATGCATTCATTATCCTACTGTCGTTGTGATGCCGTCGTAGTCGTTCTATTGACGTCATAGAGTTGTGGTAATGCCAGCGTCGTCATGCCGTCATCGCCACAGCTCCTTTGAATGCCGCAGTTCATGCCTAGGAAGCCGGCGAGTGCGTGAACATCGCTGGTGAGAATATCAGTTTAAGCGAGACGGCTGTAAAACATCTTTAACATTGATAGAAGCAGTGGAACCTTCAAGCCGTTAAGCGATTCTCCTAGTGTGAGACCGGGGCCGAAAGCACCTATAGCCCATGCCACAGCTAACGATTAAATATTCACGTTACACTCTCGTAACAGTTTTATCGGTGGCCAAGCAAAGCTCCTTTAGTTTAGGTTCCAGTCGTGGAATAGTGGAAAAGGTCCCTTCGTCTATTTTGTAAATTTTTTATATTCATTTGTGACCGATATTTTGTTCATATCTATACGCGATATATAATTCGCAGAAAATCCGGTGTCGGCGTCGGCGTGCGGCGTCCACGGCAGAGAAAACCATCCTGAACCACTCCGACTCCGCAGGCGCTCCGCCTGGCGCAGAGGCGTTAGTGAGGTACTTGAATTGCTCAAAGTAAAATCTGTCAGAAAAATCGTAATGTACAACATCACCACAACCTAGAGACATGATAGAGTCGGACTGTTATTTGAATGTATTAGAAAACAATTTTGTTAAGAGGAAACTCAAACACAAACCCCCTTTTCCAGCATTTCTACCAAACCAACTGCGGCCCGCCCGTGTACGTTACTTGCGAAAACACCATCCAGATAGCGCTCACCTCCTCAGTAGCGTACAACGGCAGCGGCGCGCACAGGCGAAGGTGGAGAGAATAGAAAGCTGCAGTTGCCGAAAAGCCTGACAAGCATTCAGGGATCTTTGAATGCTACCGCGTTCCACTCCTAAATGCGAAGCTTAAGCGTTCTCCAATGTTTTGGAATGTTAACATATTTCAATAGCAAAATGCTTGCTATGAATAGATACTAATGCCTGCATAAGCGTAGAGTAAGCATGATTTACGTTAACCTTGTTGACCACATCAGAACAGGCATACGCTCCAATCCCACCTTGAAATAATTCCGCAGCTTTATCAGAAACTTGCTTTTTTTTATGTGCAACGAGTTTTATCTCGTTACGTGCACTGCTGTGCTATTTGCAACACTAATGATGAACAGGTCAACTGCAGTAGATGTAGTTGTCGTAACGTGGGTTCGCGTCACAGTAACATTCAAGAAAGCAGATGATGAAATTGTTTTATTGATGTCTATGGCAGCATTGCTATTTCAAAATTATAATAAAAGTATAATTATATATAAAGTATAACTTGAAGCAGGCTGGAGAAGACGATGAATGGAACCGAAAACAAAAGCAATAGAACGAGCGCTTAACTGCCAAATGAAAAAATTATTGAAAGAACAACCCCTTTAATAATATGTCAATTACACCAACAAAATAAAAAGTACAGGTGTTTATCTAAAAAATTATCACGAGTTTGGTTACACTGAGTTACGCTGCGCTGACACTGCAGCGTCACGCCGTTTATCTTCTGCTTTCGTTTTGCTTCTGCTGGCACATTTTTCTCCTGCATTAATTCTCTTTTTTCTTGCTTTTTGATTGCGTGTTTCAGAAACGTAGGGTTTCTGAAACCCGTTTCTGAACATTAGACTAAATATGACCCTGTTTTGTTCGTTTTCGGTTCCTGTCCAGATGGACCAAGTCGCCCAACTCAAGTTGCTATTGATATTTAGATCACCTCCACAGACAAAGCAAGAATTTTTATCATTTGCAAAGTCAAATACGCCATCTAGAATGTGTCAGAGTGGAGGTATGCCTCCCGCCTTATGGTGGTACGTAACAGACACGACTTCACTTTTCAGCCGCCGTGGAGGCTTACCGGCTGTGGTGTTGCACTGCTGAGGTGGTGGGATCAAATCCCGGCCGCGCCGACCGCAATTCCATGGGGGAAAATGCAATAACGGCCGTGTGCCGTGCATTTGGGGGACGTTAAAAATCCCCTGGTGGTCAAAATTAATTCGGAGTCCCCCACTACGGCGTGCCTCGTAATCAAATCGTGGTTTTGGCAGGTAAGACCCCAGAATTCAATCCAACGTCATCACTTCTTTCTTTCATGGTTAATATTATGTACTCATTGATTATGACACTGAAATATGCTTATACCTTCGGCGCTCTGAACGTATACATTGCAACGAAATTTCCATGCTGAATTTGACAATTTATGTGGAACAATTTGTAGACATATAAATTTCCCATATTTACAATAATAAATTTCCGAATTTTATTTCCACGTAGTCGCCACTTCAATTGCGCTGGCACCACTACAGCTGCTTTGGCTCAGTGCGGCGCGCAGAGGACGGGTGGACAATGCAGTAGGACTGCGAAAATGTTTACAAGTAGAGAAGAGACAAGTGCATTTTTAAATATAAATTCGTGCAATGACACTCCAAGGCTGCAAAAAGAATTCGCTCGGACACGGGGCTCTTTTGTTTCCTAATCTAGTTCCTCAAGATAAGTTTGTCGTTCTAGACAGCTATGAACAGCCAATTTTTAAAGCGAAGCTTTATATGCCTAGGCGAAATGGTATATGGCTAGGCGAAGTCGCCTGTGTACGGAGAACTATCATTCGCATTGGCTCGAGCGTCGTCGTCTTCTGCCGCAGCTGGCTCGTTGGCGCCCCGCCTGTTGCGCTTGTGCTCGTACTCGGCAGGCGCTCTTGCCACTGCTCCCGCGTTCATCGTCGTCTTCTACAGCTGGCTGCATTGCCGCGCATAATTCCACCGTAGAAGTTCACTTCTGTCGTCTTAATGGGGAGGCCGCGTTTACAGGGGCTTAAGGGGGTATGAGCAATTGATTGTCTTACGTAACGGACAGTTGTAATTTTGAAGCAATTTAATTTCGAAGAATCGCAAGCGGCAATGGCGGGCCAATGCTGCTAACCACGCCGCCGAGTAAACTCGAGACATCGAACGCAAGCGACAAAGGCCGACTGCGCACATACCGTCACGAGGTCGTTCTCTCCGTCACAGCCGAACGTGTGTGTAACCTCATAATTGGGAAATACTTTAATGAACCCTCGGGATTAACCTAGTGATAAACACTGGGGCCGCACGTTTCAGCTTCGTTGGTTAACCATCTTCACGGAGTGGAAGGGCCAACGAATTGTTTTTATTTATGGCCAAAGACCATAGATGGCATATCAATGTGCTATTAGGTTACAACAATCCGAGGGTGGTGTCTTACTGCGCAAAATAGGCATCACCATAGAAAATTTCTTCTCATAGACCTCCAGTCATTTCGAGTCATCCTGCTTTCCAATGAAGTTAATGTAGCCTGTGTAGTCAATGAAGTTGTAGTAGCAGATGTCAGTGATTCATTTCCTGGCTTCCGTGGCAGGTTTAGTGTGATCACCCGGCCTTCTTGAGGAGTCTTGAGTGGCGATATTTTTCTTATGTATGCAAGCAAAGCATCGGTAGCACTGACACCTGGAACATAAATCAGGAACATTTAGAAAGTCGTGCAAAGTTTACCAATAATAATTACAAGTAATAATGTAGCGATAGCTCTACATACATGGGAAGTTTATTGCCTGGGATCCTATACAAAAAGTAACATCAATGTTCTTGAAATGATACAGCGTACAACGGTCAGGTTCATGTGTTCCAAATATCACACAGGTGGCTCTCCCTCTAGTTTAATGACACTGCATGACATTCTGACTACAATTCCGAAGAAAAATACAGAATGTATTGTCTATAAAAACAGAACCTTATTTAAAACCACTTACAGCACGTACAACACGGCATCGTCACGCTGACTCTGTAAAACCTTATGAACCCCAAACTGACCTTTTCAAATGTTCTTTATTTCCACGCACCATAAAAGATTGGATCAACCTACCTTTTTCACTCTTATCTAATGCTGATTTTTTAGAACATATGTCCTTGGGATCACTATCATTAATGTACGGTGAATTTATTCTTACACTTAACGGTTTTCTTGTATTCGGTTATCCTGTGTCTCGTCAGCTGCAGTAACGGCTTCGTAAAAATTCTTTTTTCTTTCTTTTTCATGCATTTGTGCATGTGACACGCTTTTGGCAATTTGGTTGTGTTTCAAGCGCGTAAACAACTGTATATATCATTGTGTTGCTATGCTGCATTGTCCTGCTTTTTATGCTGCTATTTGCTGATATTTTCAAGATTCGTGTCTTTTTATTGTTCATTTTTCAGCTTTTACATTTATTACTGCTCTTTGTTACTTGGTGTATGATCTTGTTATATACTAATACTTGTACGCGTTGCTTGAATTTATTTTTATGTACTTTTGCCACTCCTGCTTGGGCCATTTCTTGGGCCAGCAGTATTCTCTAAATAAAATAAAATAAAATAAATAGAAATAAATAAAGTAGTACTAAAAGGACTTTGATTGCGACCTTACCTTCAGTTTTCCATTTAACCGATTTTTGAAACTTGAAGCCATCGCCTCCATTGGCAATGAAAGTAGTGGTAACAATGCTATATTTTTCATTTTCCATAACTTCTTTGTATACCGGCACGCTGCAGTTAGCGCAAAGGACTTTCAGCGAGACAATGCGGCATCCGCTGGGCCTGCTGAAGTTGTAAACCACACGAATACCTGCGTAAGAAAAAGAAATGTTATTGCGAGAAAAGTGTAAATTATTGCTCTGTTTACCCCCCCCCCCACCCCACCCCATATATTTAGAAAAAAAATTACAATTGCCATTATCTACGAAATAGGCTATGTCCATATTGTGCCAGTGAAAAACTTTCTGAGCTACCCTGCCATGGTTAACTATCATGTGCCCTCGAGGATCCACAAACGAGTTGCCTACAGCACCAAAAGCGTTCTCCACGCTAACTCTAATGGAAACTTGGAACCCTTTATTATTCAGGGTGTTCTTGCTTGCTATTGCAATTACAGTTCTTTGCCTATATGAGACACTTTGAAGCTATCTCTTTGTCGGTCCTGCTTTTTTTTATGCTGACAGAATGACCCATATTTTCTACTAGCTTGAGCCACTACGCATTTGGCCATGGTTGTGATCGGGCCGTCGTCATTCTATCGTCGACATTCCAGCTTCCTCATTCGACTCTCGTCTTGCCAGCGTCATCATGCCAATGTGGTCATCATCATCATCAGCAGCAGCAGCAGCAGCAGCCTATTTGTGTGTCCCCTGCAGGCCGAATGCCTCTCCCAACGATCTCTAATTACAAAGCCGGAGGCTACAACAATTGCCGCCGGAGGACGGACTTCTACCCGAGACCTGGATGGTCACCCCAGTGTCGTCTGCACCGGTCATTTTACAGCAACCAAGGAAACCACCGACGTTGCGCTGATCATCGACTGAAGAAACGAAAATCTGGCTCTAGACTAACGGAAAGGTATCTACGTTTAACAACTGGAACTGCGACAAAAAGTTGCGGCACTTCTATTTCTCTTTGCACGACGCTGCCCGCACGTGGTTCGAAAACCGCGAGACCACTCTGACAACACGGGACCTGTTTCGAAGGAACTTCCTGAAGACTTCTACTGCAATCAATAGTGCAGCTGCCCAATGAGATCATCGCCATCTTCACAGAAGAAATTATCCAGCTTATTCGCCATGCCGACCTCAACATTATCGAGGGAAGGAGGTCCGTTCTTTTATGCGTGACGTGAAACAAGAGCTGTTTGCCAGACTGATTGTAAACCCACACAAGTCAATTTTGTAGGCCTTAAGTCTTTCTACCAGCGACAACGAACTCTGGGAATTGTTTCTTTGTTTTTTGTGATTTTTCTTTACCACATCTGTATTAGTTTTTGTTCTTGTTTTTTCAGCATCCGGATGATGGTCTTGAAACCGGCGGCTTTGACACTATTTGTCCTTTATTCTGGTGACGGCATTTCAACGGTTAACAAGTTAAATTTATTGCTCAGCACTCGGAGCCCCTCCTTGATTTGAAACTTGCTCCAATGTCATCATTCACTCTATCTGTTGTGTATGTTCTCGCCCAACGTTTGTAATGAGATTGTATACGTGACACTATTTGTGTAGTACTTTCTGGAAGGCATGCGGGCACCAGCGATTACGCTGGCACGTTTGACGAGTCATTTATAAAAGCCAAAACGCTTGACCCGCAGATCAGATTTCGACGATCGCCGACTGAGCTCGACGCTATCGTTCTGCTAGAGTATACTAGAATGGGGGAGAGGGTCGAGCAGACGCCTTGGCAAGCGCTGAGGGTGAAGCAAAAACTTTGAAATTGTGGCGGCGCTGCCGTCGCCTTATTCTGAATCTCCTGCCAATAAACGTTGGCTCCGGCTGTTTCGGCAGCGCTCATTGGCTGAGGCGAGCTCACGGGCTGAGTAACTGTCGTCTGCTCGACGCACCGTCGTTGTTGCGTCATTTGCATTCTTTCCGCCACTCTTTTTCCATTTGCCATGGGCCACATTGCCATCGTTGGCCGAGTAGATTTGGGCCCGGCTTCGAGTTGCAACCAAATCTCACTACGTTACTGATCACCGCAGTGTCTTCACAGGAAAAAAAAATCATGAATAAACATTGTATTCATTCCAAACATGTCTGTATATCATTGCGCATCCACACCTCTTCCACAGCTCGACAATGGGCCTAGCCAGAGCAGTAAAGCTTTCGCTATCAACCAGGGTTAACCAAAGCTAAACCACACCAATTTCTTTTTATTTACAATAGATCGGTGAGGATTAATATCAGTGTTACCACCACCGAGTATCGGCCTGTCAAAGCTCAATGCAGCTGCGGTAGGGTCACCGACCCAATAAGCGTGCGGCCGGCGCACGGGGCCGCTCATTCGGGAGAAAGCGACGGTGGCGCCACCAACTTTTCAATAAAAAAAAGCCTCAGCGGGGGTCCTGCGTTGGACCCAATCCCCCACACTAGTACACTCTAGTTGTGCTTTGAGTGCTACTTGAATCGCTGGGCTCAGATTCTTCCAATAAAGGGTTAACATTTTGAAGTCACGTTTTCGACATTGTGTTGTTCTACGCCGTCACGAGAATTGACTGTAGATGTATGTATATCGCATATAGCCATATCAATGTAAATCGCTGAATCATCACTGCAGATTGTAACTAAAGATGTCGTCAACAGTACGGTATGTCGCTAAAGTGCTTCAATGCTAATCGCAGTAACGTCCACAGCCATTGCAAGATGGGTTGAGCGGGAATTTTTGTTCACTGTGAAATCGAGGAAGACGTATTACACGTCTTACATGTATTAAACCCATGTATTACAGAAGAAATACATGGGTGAACTTCGCTTAAAATATGTTACAAAACAAGTAAACCAGGTGTAAGAATGGTTATGTCTATAATGTGATGCGGTGCCTTTCCTGTAAATTGTTTGTGTTGCATTTTTTACAATAGTGCTCGTAATGGAACTTGAAGCGCTCAAAAATGTAAAATGCTTCTTCTCAAGGTTTCCTGAAAAACGTCCTTGGCTCACAAAGCTTAAATGTGGAAAATGTGTTGAATGTTAGGAACTGTTTTAATCTAACGTTTCATGTGCGTAGCTTTATTAGCTCATAAATGTAGCTTTTTGGACGAAAAGAACCGTCGTTGTAAGGTAGCGAAGCTGTAAGCTTTCATCGCTGGTTAGGAAGCCTGCAATACTGCATCCGACACATACACATCAGCACTAAATATCGCGAAAGATCAATTTATGCCATCTACACTACCGATTATAATCAGCACTAAGGCCGAAAAATTCTGGGAAATAATCAACCCATCAACAAATCACTTAACAACCTTAGAAAATTCATCCACCTCGAACTTTCCTCTCACCGCGTGTCCAAAATTACTTAATGACACATTCTTTAATTATTTTCCCGCTTCCTCCAATACAAATTTACTAAAAGCAATACGTGAAGACTACGTCCCAATGTAACAAGCGATTGTATAGTACCTTTGCATCACTATCTTAGTTGAATGATAACCATCTAATTTCTCTCCTGCATATGACAATGCGAATAGCAAGTTTATGAAAAATACTTAACATGTTTTTTCAATGATATAATACATATAATTCAGCAATCGTTAAACATATCTGCTCTCCCAAGTGAACGGAACATTGCGAAAGCGGTTCCGATCTCAAAACCCAGGAACATGAATTGACATTTATATTTCCGCCTTCTTTTGCTAGCCCCACCTAAGGCAAATTACTCGAACACTCGATACTTTCAAAGCTTATCTCTTTCCGTGGAACCCGCTCCTTCCTCAAATCTGCACAACATGGTTTTAGAACCACGTGTCGTCTTATACTTAGCTAGAGCATTTTACTCACCACTTGCCTTGTATTCTTGACCGATCATCTTATGTCGACTGCTTCTTCTGAGATTTTACAAAGGCACTTGAGGAGGTATGTCAGCATATACTTCTAATAAACATCCACTTTAAACTTCTAAAATGAATACAGTGCTTTCTTAAAAACCGTTAGAATTTTGTCACTGCTAACGAAGTTAGCTCGCTGCTCTTTGAAGGAGAATCAGGGGCACCGCAACCAGGGATTTATACACCCCCTCCCAACAACCCCCCCCCCCCCCCTCACGGAGGATCCCGACAACATCCCCACATAACTATTCCAGACCCCGCCCCCCTCCCCTCTTACAGACAGGCACTCATCCTCGAAAAAGATTACGCTTTTCCCATGCACTGTGGTAATCGCTTTAAGAAGTATTTATTCTGTGAGGATCTGCACTCTACGTGGCCCCAATTTCGATCTTCAGCGCGCAGATGACAGTGCGACACTTCAGCCTGTGTGGAAGACGACATCAGAGGAGGACAAGTTGACCGACTATTTAATATACAGACGGTATCCTGGACAGCTGGCTTCACAGCAAGCGCTGCTAATGCTTTCGTGAGGGGTCGAGAGAAAAGCATTGTTCCCTGCTTTGTCAACCGCTGCAATGAAGATACTGCTTCATCCCGTAGGAACTGCTGCCGTTGAAAGCAGCTTTTCCACCATGAACAGGATCTTAACAGCAGATAAATGTCGCATGACGCCGGCCCATGTCGACGCGCTGATGAAAATTTCTATCGAAGCTCCAAGTATCTCCAACATTTGGAACGCAAGAGACGAAGAAAAGGAGGAGTATTTGCAGTTTGTGCACCGAGCCTACCTGATGTGGGCCAAGAAACGGCCTCGGGTATGTTAGATACGTGCGTGAAGTGACACGGCGCAACTCTATAGTTTGTGTAGTCCTAGTTTTCTTTATTGCTATAGCAATTATATAGACACTCCAAGCGGATCTCTGCCATCCGCATCGTCGTCGCCGTGAGGTTCTGTTAGAGTCCAAGGGTGCTAAAATTATCGCCGCGCACTCTCTGCTGTATATGCGCGTGAAAGCACGCGAGGTACGCTCGCTTTCACGCGGAGCGAACGCACGGCGCTGAGCAAACGCGACGTCTTCCGTGGCGCAAAAGGCCATGGGGAGGGGGGTGTGGCTGGCGAGAGAAAGAGCAAATGAGAGCGATAGAGAGTGCGCTCTCGCAATAGCACCGAACGCTGGCGGTGTCCGTAAAAATTAAATTACGTAAAAATTAAATTAGGGGGGCGTGAAGTAGGCGTCTCTGGCCGCGGCTGATCTCGTCGAAAACCTCCCAGCCGCCGCCTGAGGCAACAGTCACCAACGCCGCGCGCGTTCGGTCCGAACGCGGGCAAAACGCTGACGGCGTCGACAACAGTTCTGCGCGTTGATGCTGCTGCTGTCCAAGTTTATACAGCTGATAAACCTACTATCCTTACTCCGTATAGCTCTCGACTAATTTGCTATGGCAATTGATGCTTCGCCTTTCGGGTGAAACTGCGACATTCTTGGCGTTGTAGAAAATCCGGCGTCGGTGTCGGTGTGAATGTCGGCGTCCGTGGCGAAGAAAATCATCCCGAACCACCACGACCGAGCAGGCCCTCCGCGTGGTGCAACATGTTAATGAACAAAAATTGAATTTTGACAGTGACATCTGTCAGGAAAGTGGTAAAGTACGATTTAACAACTTACTGACATGGTGGCGTCGGACTGTTATTTGTATGTACAGAAAACATAATTCCGTTGCGAGGAAGCTCAAACACAAACCCCCTTGACCAGCATTTCCACCATGCGCTCTCGGATATGCTACTTGCGAAAATCTTATCCAGATGGCGCTCGCATCCTCGGCAGGGTAGGGAGCCTACGGCAGGTCAAGTTGGGACTTGGCCTGCCTGAAGCGTTTTGGACACGCGCACGCCTCGGGGCAATAGCAAACAATTAATAAAATAATACAAAAAGGTCCTAGGGCCTTCACAATTTAATATTAGACGACTTATATTTCCCCTGGGAAAAAAAGTCACAGGCCTGCGTGGCACACGCAGCACAGTCACAGCGTCAACTGGCGGAGTGCCTCAAGAGTAGATCCAATTTCAGCACCACGCACACCAGGGTCTTCGCAACAGTCTCTTCGCCTCGTTTTGACTAGAACAATCTGAACTGTCTGTCCGGCATCGACGGCGAGCTGCGGCTTGTAATACTCTCTGCACAGCAGTATCCTAAGCCCGATGATGCCTGGTTGTAGCCGCGCACGTAGCTCTACGATTCGCTTCTTCAGCAGCGGTTCGTACCTTGCGAGGAGACGCCATAACGTGTACCGAAGAGGTATCCAGAATACGTGGCGCACATCTCACATCGGAAGGGCGTTGATTGCGCGCCTCGTCTGCGCCTGAGCACGCTGCGTTTGCTGGCGCCTTAACTAGATGGCGCCACCATACTGGCGGAGGCTGGGGATCGCGTTTTTTTTTATTGGGCGCTCTTTCTGAATCGCATCTCGTTGTCTGTGCCTGCGCACGCTGCGTTGGCCTTACCTTCGCTGCCTTACTCCGCTGCGCTGCCTTACCTAGATGGCGCCACCATACTGGTGGAAGCACGGGTCGTCTGCGCCGGTGCGCCTGCCTGCCTAGGGCGCATTTATAGGGCATTTTTCTTCTGCCTCATAGCAAGCGCTTGCGTGGCTCAGTGGTAAAATATCCCACTCCCGCGCCGTGGGCCTGGTTTCGATCCCGGCAGAGATCAGGTACTGTTTTTCACATTTCCGGCGATATCGGTTACAGTTCGGCGGCGGCGGACACCATCGCGAACCGAAACGGCTATTGGAATAAGCCCATAACAGCTTACGCTGTAAAACGTCCTTCCCAGCAATGCATTGCTGTTTAAAAGTGAAGCCGACCTTAAGGGGATCGGTGTAAGCTTGGTCTTTGTAAGCTGGCTTTCCCACGTTGTGTGGCAGTGAAACCGACTAAAAAATGCGATGCGAACGGGTCCCGATAACGCTACCGCGTTCCACTCTTAACGCGAAGTTAAGCGTCCTCCTATTTCTTTATTATTAGTATTTTGTGAATGTGGCAGCCCCGCTTGGCCTAGTAGTTTCTTTGGATGTTGTGTGTGCCGGATTATAGCGGCCATGATGCGCATATATACTTTTGTTCTTAGTTGTTATATTTTAATTGTGTTGTTTAAGAAGATCCAATTGATCCGTATCTATTGTTTTTTTCTCGTGCGAAGTGATATTGTACTTAGTTTGAAAAACGTCTGTGCTTTCTCCTGCATATAAAAAAAATAAACTTTGCGCTATCAAATGAAAACTCTGAAGGCTGTTTCTTATGTTCTTGCAATTTTTAAACGTGGTGACATAATGTCATGGGTGACCCGCCGTGGTTGCTCAGTGGCTATGGTGTTGGGCTGCTGAGCACGAGGTCGCGGGATCGAATCCCGGCCACGGCGGCCGCATTTCGATTGGGGCGAAATGCGAAAACACCCGTGTACTTAGATTTAGGTGCACGTTAAAGAACCCCAGGTGGTCCAAATTTCCGGAGTCCCCCACTACGGCGTGCCTCATAATCAGAACTGGTTTTGGCACGTAAAACCCCATAATTTAATTTTTAATGTCATGGGTGTTTAAATATAGTATTCAATTTATAATCCCGCAAAACGTGGCACACATTTTGGCCTTCTATACAGCATTCCTTCCAGCTCCCCTGTCTGTGCCCACCTGTCTCTACCTTCGCTGTAGTATTTTTTGCGGAACAGCATCAGCTTGGCATGCACCGACAAGGACGAACGCCCTGTAACATGTGGTTTAATATGTGTGCTTAAATGTTCAATTAGTGTACAACTGCTAATTAGCAGCTTTTCCGTGACCATTGTGGCAACAGAAAGCATTGAGCCTTAAACAAGAAAACAACGTATAACCACTAACAATATATAACCACTAACTTCGCATCCACACTCCGCCCTCCCCCCCGCGTTCTGGACCTCCCCCCCCCCCCTAAATCAACTTCTGGATAAACCCCTGAGCACACCGATTCGTTCTTGGACCACCTTTGCTGCCGATTTCCAGCAAATACGTTGTACAACCAGTGAGAGAGAGACTTTATGCCAAAGAGCGCACGAGCGTAGGTAGCTCCTCCGCTCTGCAGTGGGTGTTCACCTCAGTCCAGGAGTCCAGCGGCCTTAGCTGCCCCGCTCACTCGGTTGACCAGGTTGAGCTGGCCCGTCTAAACGGAGCTGGACAGCGCTGCCTCTCAGTATCCTGTGGTGGTGTGTTTATGGGTGTGAGCTGTGGTGTGCTTCCACAAGCCCATACCAAGTGGTAAAGCATTGCGCGTTGATCGCAGTGCGGGTATATGGTGTGGTAGAGACTCAACCGTGGATATGTATTTGTTTTGAGTTTTAGCAATATTAGGGCTTCCTCTCGCGTCAGAGCATTATTAGGCGGTGATAGTGTTCTTGAAAGGCGAGACTGTTGTAGAATGTGCGTGTAGGTTAATGGTATGGACTCGGGATGAAACTGCTCGGCGAGGCCCTCTCGCGGCTCCCGGTGTGCATGCGCTCGGGCATAGGCGTGCGCCTGCTGATTGCCGCGTAAGGACTCGTGCCCCGGAGTCCACACAATTTGTATGTATGGTAAGAGCTGGTGCGCTCCACTCAGAATGCGATGTGCGGACATTGAAATTTTGGTCATGTAAATATTTCTGCATGCAGTCTGAGAGTCCGTCAGAACTATGACGCACTCCCAGTGTGGTCTCGACCTGAAGGCTAACACTATCGCTAGTTCCTCTGCCTCTGTAGTGCTCGCTCTGGAAACCGACGACGCATGTATTTTGGTCCTCTGATTGTCGACTATGCTGGTGGCGAACGTGGTGCTTCTTGTGGTGCAGGCCACGTCTACCTACAAGACATTGGGGTGGTGCTCATACTTTCTCACGGGCGCCTGCGTTCGGCCTTGTCGCGTCTGATGTGGAAGTTCGGGTGCATGCATGTTCCTCGGAATCAGTGACACTTGCGTACTTTCTTGAATTCGTGTTCGGATTTTTATCAGTGCGCTGGCCTTCCCTACGAAATATCCAAGACGTTCCAAGACGCTGCATCCCGCTATTGTGCATTGTAGCCTTTCCTTCTGGCTCACCAGGTGGGCCTCTATGATTGTTGTACCCTCATGTCTTTTCGAGACGAAATGTAGCCGGTCCGGGTGGGAGTCCGAGTCCTTGCTTATCAGCCGGTCGAGTACCTCCACTTTCGCATTGCTGAAATTTAAATATGGTGCCGAGTACGCAATGAGGCTCACAATCAGAGCCTGCACTAGTCGTATCAAGTGCTATTCCTTGAGTGCCCTCTTCCAGCTGGGAATCTGTTACATCATGCGCAAGATCTGCGTGGTCGTGTGTTGTTCCTTCTGTATGGCCTATCCACCATCCCCGTCTTTTATTAAGTGTAAGCCGAGAATACGAAGTTTGTCCACCTTGGTGATTTCAGTAGGGCCTCTTCGCAGGTGGATGGATGGTGTCTGGGCTGTTCATCGTCCTCGTGAGCGCTTCTCGATTATGAGGAGCTCCGACTTCTCCGGCGCGCATTGCAGTCTCCATGTCTTCGCGTATCTTGCCATGACGTCGAAGCGGTCAATGGCTAGGAGATGGGGTTTTGTGGCGCTCGCGTGGAAAAACTATCATCATCAGCATGGCGCGATCGCGCCATTGCTGATGACAGTGATGATAGATCGCGCCATTGCTGATGATGACAGTTTTGATGATAGAAGAAGATAACGATGCTCGAGCGTCGTTATCTTCTTCCAAAGCTGGCTTGTTGGCGCCCCTCAACGCAACAGCGCCAACGCGCTCGTGCCACTGCTTACGGGTGTGTCGTTGTCGTCTCCACAGCTGGCGCCTTTCCGCTCATCATTCCAGCGTAGAATTTCACTTCTCTTCTGTTGTCGTAATGTGGAGGCCGCGTTTATGGGGGTATGAGCCATTCATTGTCTTACCTGACGGACAGACTTAATTTTGAAGCAATTTAATTTTGAAGAATTCAAGCGGCCATGGCGAGTGGAGGCTGCTAACCACGCCGCCGAGCAAACTCGACACACCTAACGCAAATGTTTTTGGTTCGACAACAACTTGTCCCTCATCATTGTGATCCGCTCCGACGCTACGCTACTAGTGGAGAAGACCTTGGTGAATTTAGAGTTTTCGGTAGGTGCAAGGAATCTTTAATCAAGGGTAAACTGCTGCTGCGTTCAGCACTCTGAA